>NC_092337.1:114127500-114345000 GCF_046630445.1 Rutidosis leptorrhynchoides
TTAGATTTTAAAAATGGGACTATAACTCACTTTCACAGATTTTTACTTCGTCGGAAATTTAAGACTTGGCCACGGATCGATTCACGAACCTATAACAAATATATACATATATATCAAAGTATGATCGAAATATATTCACAACATTTTTTATTACGTTTTAATGATTTAAGTTTGTTAAGTTAGCGGTCCAACGTTAGTAATCTACAACTAGTTGTCCACAGTTGGATGTACAGAAATAAATCAATATATATTATCTCGAATCAATCCACGACCCAGTGTATACAAGTCTTAGGCTAGATCAGAACTCAAAGTATATATATATATATTATTTTGGAATCAACCTCAACCCTGTATAGCTAACTCAAGCATTACTGCATATAGAGTATCTATGGTTGTTTCAAATAATATATATAGATGGGTCGATATGATATGTCAAAATATTGTATACGTGTCTATGGTATCCCAAGATTACATAATATATGTTAGAATACATGTATAATACAATTTAAGTTAGTTAAGTTATGGTTAGTCTAGATTTGTTACAAAATTTTCGTAGCTAAAACTAGCAAATTTATCCAATTTTGTTTTACCCGTCATTTCTTCGTTTCAAATCCGTTTTGAGTGATTCAAGTTGCTATTGTTTCATAATGAACTGAAATTTATGAAACTAAACAGAAAAAGTATAATTTTATAGTCGGAAATACATGTTACAAGTCATTTTTGTAAGAGGTAGTCATTTGAGTCGAAAGAACGACGTCTTGATGACCATTTTGAAAAACATACTTCCAGTTTGAGTTTAACCATGATTTTTGGATATAGTTTCATGTTCATAAGAAAAATCATTTTCCCAGTAGGAAAAATTTTAAATCAAAGTTTATCATAGTTTTTAATTATCTAACCCAAAACAGCCCCCAGTTTTACTACGACGGCGTATGTCTGGTTTTACGGTGTTCTTCGTGTTTCTAGCTTTTAAATCATTAAGTTAGCATATCATATAGATATATAACATGTGTTTAGTTGATTTTAAAAATCAAGTTAGAAGGATTAACTTTGTTTGCGAACAAGTTTAGAATTAACTAAACTATGTTCTAATTATTACAAGTTTAAATCTTCAAATAAGATAGTTATATATATATGAATCGAATGATGTTATGAACATCATTACTACCTCAAGTTTAGTAGGTAAACCTACTAGAAGTGATAAGAAATAATTTAGCTTCAAAGGATCTTGGATGGCTTGAAAGTTCTTGAAGTAGAATCATGACACAAAAACAAGTTCAAGTAAGATTTTTACTCGAATTAAGATAGTTTATAGTTATAGAAATCGAATCAAAGTTTGAATATGAATATTACCTTGAATTAGAATGATAACCTACTGTAAATAACAGAGGTTTCTTGATCTTAGATGATTACTTGGAATGGATTAGAAAGCTTGGAAGTAGACTTGTAAACTTGAAAATATTCTTGATTTTATGAAACTAGAACTTATAGAATTTATGAAGAACACTTAGAACTTGAAGATAGAACCTGAGAGAGATCAATTAGATGAAGAAAATTAAAGAATGAAAGTGTTTGTAGGTATTTTTGGTCGTCAGTATATGGATTAGATATAAAGGATGCGTAAGTTTGTTTTTTTGTAAATAATTCATGAATGATTTATAATATTTTTTGTAATTTTGTGAGATATTTCATTCTAGTTGCCAAATTATAGTTCTCACATGTTTAGGTGACTCACAAGGGCTTCTAAGAGCTGATCATTGAAGTGTATATACCAATAGTAAATACATCTAGAAGCTGTGTATTGTACGAGTACGAATACGGGTGCATACGAGTAGAATTGTTGATGAAAATGAATGAGGATGTAATTGTAAGCATTTTTGTTAAGTAGAAGTACTTTGATATGTGTCTTGAAGTCTTTCAAAAGTGTACTAATACATATAAATACACTACATGTATATACATTTTAACTGAGTCGTTAAGTCATCGTTAGTCGTTACATGTATGTGTTGTTTTGAAACCTTTAAGTTAACGATCTTGTTAAATGTAATTAATTCATTGTTATTATACTTAAATGAGATGTTACATTGTTATGTTAACATGATAACATGGTGTATTAATATATCTTAACATCATATATATGTTAAAATACTATTACAACGATAATCGTTACATATATATATTGTTTCGAAATCCTTAAGTTAGTAGTCTCATCTTACTTGTATAGTTCATTGTTAATATGCTCAATGATATACTTAATTATCATTTTATCATGTTAAATGTAGTATATCAATATCTTAATACAATACATATGTATTTAGTAAGACGTTGTTATAACAATAATCGTTATGTATATCGTTTCGAGCTTCATAATTCAATATTCTCATTTTTTATGTATATCACACATTGTTAATATACTTAGTGAGATACTTACTTATCATAATCTCATGTTAACCATATATATGTCCATATATAAGATCATGTCGTTTTTACAAGCTTTAACGTTCGTGAATCGCCGGTCAACTTGGGTGGTCAATTGTCTACATGAAACTCATTTCAAATAATCAAGTCTTAACAAGTTTGATTGCTTAACATGTTGGAAACATTTAATCATGCAAGTATAGTTTTCATTTAATATATAATCATGGAAAAGTTTGGGTCACTACAGTACCTACCCGTTAAATAAATTTCGTCCCGAAATTTCAAGCTGTTGGAAGTGTTGACGCATCTTCTGGAAGTAGGTGCGGGTATTTCTTCTTCATTTGATATTCACGTTCCTAGGTGAACTCGGGTCCTCTACGAGCGTTCCATCGAACCTTAACAATTGGTATTTTATTTTGCTTAAGTCTTTTAACCTCACGATCCATTATTTCGACGGGTTCTTCGATGAATTGAAGTTTTTTATTGATTTGAATTTCGTATAATGAAATAGTGAGATCTTCTTTAGCAAAATATTTCTTCATATTCGAGACATGAAAGGTATTATGTACCTCGGCGAGTTGTGGTGGTAAGTCAAGTCGGTAAGCTACTGGTCCAACACGATCTATAATCTTGAATGGCCCAATGTACCTTGGATTTAGTTTCCCCCGATTACCAAATCGAACGACGCCTTTCCAAGGTGAAACCTTAAGTATGACCATCTCCCCAATTTCAAATTCTATATCCTTTCTTTTAATGTCCGCGTAACTCTTTTGTCGACTTTGGGCGGTTTTCAACCGTTGTTGAATCTGGATGATCTTCTCGGTAGTTTCTTGAATTATCTCCGGACTCGTAATTTGTCTATCTCCAACTTCACTCCAACAAATCGGAGACCGGCACTTTCTACCATAAAGTGCCTCAAACGGTGCCATCGCGATACTCGAGTGGTAACTGTTGTTGTAGGAAAATTCTGCTAACGGTATATGTCGATCCCAACTGTTTCCAAAATCAATAACACATGCTCGTAGCATGTCTTTAAGGGTCTGTATCATCCTTTCACTTTGCCCATCAGTTTGTGGATGATAGGCAGTACTCATGTCTAGACGAGTCCCCAATGCTTGTTGTAACGTTTGCCAAAACCTTGAGACGAATCTGCCATCCCTATCAGAGATAATAGAGATTGGTATTCCATGTCTGGAGACAACTTCCTTCAAGTATAGTCGTGCTAACTTTTCCATTTTATCATCTTCTCTCATTGGCAGAAAGTGTGCTGACTTGGTGAGACGATCGACTATTACCCAAATAGTATCATAACCACTTGCAATCCTTGGCAATTTAGTAATGAAATCCATGGTAATGTTTTCCCATTTCCATTCTGGAATTTCGGGTTGTTGAAGTAGACCTCATGGTTTCTGATGTTCAGCTTTGACCTTAGAACACGTCAAACATTCTCCTACGTATCTAGCAATATTGGCTTTCATACCCGGCCACCAAAAGTGTTTCTTGAGATCTTTGTACAACTTCCCCGCTCCGGGATGTATTGAATATCTAGTTTTATGTGCTTCCTTAAGTACCATTTCTCTCATGTCTCTAAACTTTGGTACCCAAATTATTTCAGCCCTATACCGGGTTCCGTCTTCTCGAATATTTAGATGTTTTTCCGATCCTTTGGGTATTTCATTCTTCAACTTTCCTTCTTTTAAAACTCCCTGCTGTGCCTCCTTTATTTGAGTAGTAAGGTTAGTACGAATAATTATATTCATAGCTTTTACCCGCATAGGTTCTCTGTCTTTTATACTCAAAGCGTCGGCTACCACATTTGTAACAACCCGGAGTTTTCCAACGTTTATTATTAATAATTATTATTAATACTTGCGCTTTAATAAATGTATTGTTATGCATTTACTTGTTACCGCATTTAACTTTACTTGGCCCGACAAGTCTTTGTGACACGCGTAACTTTCATGAATAATATTTTTAGAATATTATTTACATTCATGATTATTTATTTTTAATCATTTTAATTAACTAAGGTTAGTGGTTAATTACTTGAGCTTTATCTATTTAATTGCATACTTACTTGGACTTGGGCCTTTAATTAATAAACTTGGACTAGTAAGCCCACCTTACACTTTAATGCACTTGTAAGCCCATTCTTTAAACTAGTATTACATTAAGTTTAAGTGTAGTTTTATTAAGCTAATTTAGAGACAAAGTACTACAAGCATGCAAGACCATTTCTCCATGCTTTTAACCTTATTACTCTTCTTAGCTTTTCACATCTTTCCCATGCTTGAAAGTTGCCATTTGACCTCCCATTTTTGTTACAAAAACCGTTGGCATTAGCTAGCATATGGGGAGCTCATTTTTCACTTCACTTGTTACTTGTATACTTGCATTTCTCTTTCATTTACACACACATCCAACACCACTTCATACTCTCTCAATTTTTCCCTCTTTTTCTTGTAAGTAATAAACTTTTCTTCTCATTTTTCTTGCTACCAAAACCGTAACATTGTACATCATCATCATCTAGATTACTTGCTTTATTACTTGTTTGTTACTTGTAGTTTGTTAGTTGTTATTCAAGATCAAACTTATTAGTTTGCATCTCCATGAACCTTGTTTTTCTTCACTTCTTTTGTTGATGAAAATCAAGAACAAGAACAAGAACTCAAACTTGTTAGTTTGGAGGTCTACATTTAAGTGTTTCAAAAGTTCATAAGATTTATAAATTTCTTTCTTTGTTTTAATGTTTGTAGACTTAAACCCTAAGATTCAACTTTGTTTTGAATCTTCCTAAGTATGACACAAACATGAAACATAATACTTATAGATCTAGTTATTTTCTTCATTTATGTTCACTTTAAATTCGTTATTTCAAGTTCATAAGTTTTAGAATCTTCTTTATGTTTATGTTTTGTAGACTTGAACTCTTAAGATCTAAACTTTGGGTTGGATCTTCTCAAGTATGAAACAAATATAAACATAATACTTGTAGATCTATGTTATTACTTTCTTTTGTGCAATTTTGAATTCGTGATTAATGTTCTTGGTCAAGTATTTACTAGTTAAATCTTGATTATTATTCTTGAAACTTTGTAAGTTCAAGACATAGAAGTTTATCTTTCTAGTTACAACTTCATATACTTGTGTTTGATTTAACTTAAGAACTATAGATCTAGACTTTTGAGTCTTGGATCTTCAAGATCTAACTAAGAACTATGTTCTACATCTTAAGATCTTGATTAGTTAGTTACTTTCAAGTTTGTAGTTCCATATTTACTTTTATAGTTCATGAAAGTGTCAAACCTAAGATATTGATGTAACTTTGGTTCATCAAAACACTTACAACTCTTAAGTGAAGTTGTGCTACATGTCTTAGATTACACTTGGGTTATGATGGTCAAATCTTGGTAAAGATGATGTAAACACATCAATGAGTTGTACACTTGAAGCTATAGGCATCAAGGATGAGAACCATGATGAACATCAAGCACCAAACTCACCGGAACCCATTATTTTTCTGTTTACTGTCTTCTACCTACTGTTTTGGTGATTCTGTAACAGACCAGTAGACCTGGGCTGTTGTGATTATGATTTTCAGATATCTCAGTTCGTGTAGATAACTTTTCATTTAAGACTCGTCTTAATCCGAGTTACGGTTTAGAATTTATGGCCCTCCGATCATCACTTGGTCCTTTTAACGTTGTGCAGAAATTTCAGACCTACTCGCACTTAAACCGTCACCACGGTTAAACGAAGAAGAGTTTGCTTCTGTAAATTTTACCACACTTATAGGACTCATATATGGAGTCATGGTCACTAGTCTCACCTCTGTTCGGTTTGTGTAGAGGCCGTGGCAACTGACCGATGCCAGCCTTCGATTTAAACTTCTTTTATAAACGAAACTTACTTTGTACCTTTTGTTTGATGATGATTGATGATGACCTTTATGACCTTAATTACATACTTATAAACCTTTTGAGACGATTTACTGACCTAGTACTATTTAACTTAGGTTGAGGACTTTCGGACCGACTACTTGCACACCTTTCCCGACTCAACTTAACCGCTACTTATCATTGTGAGTTATAGGATTCCCTTTTTACTTTAACTTATTTTGGGAACTGAGAATACATGCGGATTTTATGTTTTACATACTAGGCACGAGTACTTAAACTTATATATGTGTGGGTTATACAACGGCATAAACATTCCCTTTAGCTCGGTAACGTTTAATCATTGGTTTTTGAACCGTGAACGTGAATCTTAGATATGGATCCATAGGGTTTGACATCCCCACTCGGGCTAGTAGCGCTAGCATTTAATGAGTGTTGAATACTTCGTAAACATACGCACTTGCCAAGTGTACTTTCAGGGGGTATAAACGTTAAGTTAGTTACCAAGTGCCCACGGTTAGCATATACTTTACATACTTTTGAAACGCTCGTTGTAGCACTGAAATCTCGTGGCCTACTTACATTACTGTTATACTTAAACTATAGCTCACCAACCTTTGTGTTGACATTTTTAAGCATGTATTTCTCAGGTGCTTGAGGTTGCTTCCGATGTGTACTAGTTGTGCTGTAGACACCCGCTGCTTAGAGTTGTCAACGCATGAACTACTTTACTTTGCATTCAAACTTTAGTACTTTTGAACTATGACTTATAACGACCATTTGGGGTCACGTACACTTATTTATTGCTTCTACTTAGTGAAGCATACTTTTGGGATGTAAAACTTTCGATGTTGGATTGACATCACTTTTAATTATGAATGCAAACTCTTTTTGAAAACGCATATAGTACTTAACCTTGTAATGATCCTGTTGTTGATGGTCCGTACATGATGATTTAGTACGGGGCATCACATTTGGTATCAGAGCATTGTTTGTAGGGAATTAGGTTGCATTAGTGAGTCTAAGACCGACCCGAGTAGGAATCACTAATAGGACTAATCTACAACTTGCTAGTTTACGTATTTCTGCTGAACTTACTACATGCTGTTGCTTACTTTTACTGCTATATGCCTTATGTTATTACATGATTTCACTACTGCATGATATTACTTGCTTTCGATTTCATGCTACTTCTGTATGATTCGTTTTTATTGCCATGCTACTTATTGTTATACATGATTTTAACATTTTGGCCTAATATTTGCTTGCTATACGACTTACTGACATGGAAAATTTATTTTTCCTTGTTCAGATGTCGGATGCTCCACCTGCTAGCGTTTTGGGCAGTTCAGACTCAGACCCCGTCGCCCCACCTGCTGCTGCTGCCGATACACCGGTCCCGCTACCCATTAGTGATCCCGTCGCTTCTACTTCTGGAGCCAGTAGTAGTACACCTGCCCCAGTGGCTGCTTCCGATGGACACGTAGGCCCTACGGAGATCCCAGCTCCGTCTGCTCCGGAACCCTCGGGGTCACAGCCCCGCATCGGTGGGATTGAGATTCCCGCGGAGTTCGGGGAAGGGCCATTTCGTAACCATATGCGCACGCCTTGCCGACGCACTCCCGACGGATGTTTAGTGCCAATTCCGCCAGGCAGACACAGACAGATGTTGGCCGCCTTCGGACTGCCAGTTGAGCCACCCGTGTCGCCACCACATGATTCAGACGACGGGTCTTCCACTGATGCTCCATCAGACGACACCTCCTCGAATGACTCCAGTGATGATGAGGATCCCGCTGACGTACCTATTCAGGCACCCTCTACCCCATCGAAGAAGCGGTACCGCTTCGATGGCATTATTTCGGGTATCAACGGAGGCCGTGCTTTTACTGACGCTTTTGGTCGGCGTCGTAGGGTTACCGCCCGTAAACGGCTTGTGCCGTCCCCTGCCGACCCACAGATACGTAAGGTTCCCCGTTACGTATTGACTATTCCTAGAACAGTACCGCCTAGATTTAGATACGGACCATCTACATCTAGGGACGTACCGTCTACGTCTAGAGTCGGACCATCTACATCAGCACCACCCGCACCACCGGCACCTCCTGCACCACCTGCACCACCCGCACCACCTGCCCCACCATCTCCCTCTAACGAGGAACTGAGGCGGGAGATTGAGATTCTCCGAGCTCGGGTTACTAAGCTCGAGGAGCAGATGGCTCAGGTTTTGGACATCCTACACCCACCTTCACCGTAGGACTTTTGTATTAGATTTCGTGATGTAATCTAGTTGTAGTTTATTGTATTACTCATGTATTGTACGGACTTATTCAGATGTATGAAACTTATTATTATTAATGAATGGAACTTTGCGTTATTTAATTCTTGCACAACGTTCTATTCACATTACTGTACGATGATTCTGTGGTATTGTACCTAGATGCGCTAATTGATAACATGTGATGTTTTGATTCCATGTTGGTTACTATATACTGTATTATTACATATTGAATGCTGGATTTTGACTTAAGTCAAAACTTTTGTTTAGAACATCATGGCTAACGGTCGATCCATACCTACTGCTGCTCAAATTGAAGAGATGATCCAAGAATGTGTAGCCGCAGCCCTAGCAGAAAGAAACCTTCAAGCTCCACCACCACCACCACCGGTTATCCCACCCGTTCGAAATGGGTGTACTTACAAGGAATTCCAGAGCTGCAAACCGCATAACTTCAGCGGCACTGAGGGACCGGTTGATCTCACCAGATGGTTCGAGAAACTTGAATCAGTATTCCGAGTTAGCAACTGTTCGGAGGACAACAAGACCAAGTTTGCATCTTGCACGCTATCTGACGGTGCGCTAACGTGGTGGAACACGTTAGCTCAAGCGAAAGGCATTAACGAGGCGTATGCTACGCCATGGGAGGAATTCAAGGCTGCTATGATTGATGAGTATTGTCCGAGAACCGAAATCCAGAAGATGGAAATCGAATTTATGCAGTTAAAGGCCATTGGGAACGACCTTGATGGCTACAACAGGAGATTTTTGGAACTAGCTCTTATGTGTCCGACAATGGTCACCCCGGAATTCAAGCGTATGGAGAGATACTTTTGGGGACTCCCTAAGTCCATCAAGGGTAACGTCACCTCGTCCAAACCACCGAATGTTCCCAAAGCAATGCACATGTCGCATACCCTCATGAATCAGATTCTTATTGATGAGCCGGAGAAGGCTAAGTTTGAAGCTGGTGGTAGCGAAAAGCGAAAGTGGGATAATAATAACAACAACAACAACAACAGGGGGAGAACCTATGACCAGACCCCCGCCAAAAGGCAAAACAACAACGGTGGAAACCCCAACAACAACAATAACTCCAACCCGAATTACAAAGGAACCTTACCACAATGCAAGAGGTGTTACAAACACCACACTGGGTATTGCAATGTTGTCTGCGAGAAGTGCCAACGGACAGGGCATATCGGGAAGGACTGCAAGGTCACCACTTTGAATGGGAAGCCGAACACCAATGGGCCGAAGAAGTGCTACGAATGCGAGCAGACGGGCCATTTCAGAAATGCGTGCCCAAACAAGCGAAAAGACGGCGGACCACCCCGTGGTAGAGCTTTCAACGTTAATGCAAGGGATGCACGCGATAACCCCGACTTGGTGACAGGTATATTCACAATCAACAATCTTTTAGCTTCTGTCTTGTTTGATACTGGTGCGGATAGAAGTTATGTATGTAGACATTTTTGCGATAAGATTAATTGGTCATTAGTCCCGTTAAAAGAAAGTATGCTTGTCGAGGTCGCCAATGGAAAACTTGAAAAGGTTGACCATATTAGTCGTGGAGCTATTATCAACATAGCTGGTGCAGATTTCGAAATTGACTTGATACCTATCAAACTGGGAAGTTTTGACGTGATTGTTGGTATGGATTGGTTGAGCAAGATAAAGGTCTATATTATTTGTGGGGATAAAGCTCTTAGTATACCGCAAGGAGACGACGAACCACGGGTTATCTATGGAGAGAGATGTACCTCGAAGTTGAACCTCATTAGTTGCGTGAAAGCGCAAAAGATTATGAAGAAGGGACGTTTTGCTGTTCTAGCACACGTGAAAGCAGTAGAAACCAAGGAGAAGAGTGTGAACGATGTACGTATTGTGAACGAGTTTTCTGATGTCTTTCCCGAAGAGTTGCCTGGATTACCGCCAGCGAGAGCCGTAGAGTTCCAAATTGATTTAGTGCCAGGAGCTGCACCTGTAGCTCGCGCACCCTATAGACTCGCACCTTCCGAGATGCAAGAATTACAAAGCCAACTGCAAGAACTACTTGATCGAGGATTTATCCAACCAAGTTTCTCACCTTGGGGCGCACCTGTGTTGTTTGTGAAGAAGAAGGATGGATCCTTTCGTAGGTGTATCGACTACCGTGAGCTCAACAAATTGACAATCAAGAATCAGTATCCTCTTCCATGAATTGACGATCTTTTTGATCAACTACAAGGATCGAGTGTCTACTCAAAGATCGATTTGCGATCCGGTTATCACCAGTTGAGGGTGAAGGAAAGTGATGTGATGAAAACTGCATTCAGAACTCGTTATGGTCATTATGAGTTTCTTGTGATGCCATTCGGGTTGACAAATGCACCTGCCGTGTTCATGGACCTCATGAATCGTGTCTGCAAGCTGTACTTGGACAAGTTTGTCATCGTCTTCATAGATGATATCCTCATCTACTCTAAGAGCAAAGAAGAACATGAGCAACACCTCCGACTAGTACTTGAACTCTTGAGACAAGAACAACTTTACGCCAAATTCTCCAAGTGTGAATTTTGGTTGAAGGAAGTTCAATTCCTGGGTCATGTTGTGAGCGACCAGGGTATCAAGGTTGACCCCGCTAAGATTGAAGCTATCAGTAAGTGGGAGACCCCCACTACTCCGACGCATATTCGCCAATTCCTAGGTCTCGCCGGTTACTACCGAAGGTTCATTGAAGGATTTTCACTGATTGCACGTCCTTTGACCGCGTTGACTCACAAGGGCAAGAAGTTCATTTGGGAACCCGCACACGAATCAGCATTTCAAACTTTGAAGAAGAAGTTAACCACCGCACCTATCCTATCACTTCCTGAGGGCAGTGACGACTTTGTTGTTTATTGTGATGCATCGAAGAGTGGTTTTGGTTGTGTACTGATGCAACGATCGAAGGTTATTGCCTATGCCTCCCGCCAATTGAAGATTCACGAGCGGAACTACACTACTCATGATCTTGAACTTGGAGCCGTCGTCTTTGCGCTCAAATTGTGGATACACTATTTGTATTGAACTAAGAGCACTATCTTCACCGATCACAAGAGTCTCCAGCACATCTTTGATCAGAAGCAACTGAATATGAGACAGCGTTGATGGATTGAGATGCTCAACGACTACGATTGTGAACTCCGTTATCACCCTGGCAAGGCCAATGTTGTAGCTGACACTTTAAGCCGAAAGGAGAGGACGACACCTCTTCGTGTTAGGGCTCTGAACATCACCATCTATTCGAACCTCAACAGCCAGATCAGAGTAGCCCAAGATGAGGCTCTTAAGGAGGAGAATATATCTCATGAACATTTGAACATACTTGTCTCTCGATTCGAGGTTAGGGAGTCTGGACTCCGATGTTATGCCGGAAGAATTTGGGTACCTCTTTATGGAGATCTACGGAACCTTATACTTGACGAAGCACACAAATCAAGGTATTCGATTCATCCTAGAGCGGGCAAGATGTACCACGACCTTAAAGAACAGTATTGGTGGCCGAATCTTAAGAAGGACGTTGCGACTTATGTTGGTAAGTGTTTGACTTGCTCAAAGGTTAAAGCCGAGCATCAGAGACCTTCTGGTTTACTTCAATAGCCGGAAATCCCACAATGGAAGCGGGAAAGGATTACGATGGATTTCATTACTAAGCTGCCGAAGACGGTGGGCGGATACGATACTATTTGGGTTATTGTTGACCGCCTTACTAAATCTGCACATTTCCTAGCGATGAAGGAAACTGATACGATGGAGAGACTTGCTCAATTATACATTAAGGAAGTGGTATCTCGTCATGGTATACCTTTATCGATCATCTCCGATCGCTATCCCCGTTTTGCTTCTAGATTTTGGCGTTCTTTGCAAGAAGCCATGGGAACTCATCTTGACATGAGTACTGCTTATCATCCTCAGACTGACGGGCAAAGTGAACGAACGATTCAGACATTGGAAGACATGTTGCGTGCATGTGTCATTGATTTCGGAAAGGCCTGGGAAAGGCATTTGCCACTCGCCGAATTTTCTTACAACAACAGTTATCACTCGAGCATTAATGCTGCACCTTTTGAAGCATTGTATGGCCGCAAGTGCCGATCTCCTATTTGTTGGGCCAAAGTAGGCGAAAAGCAAATCACCGGACCCGAGGTAGTCCACGAAACGACGGAGAAGATTGCTCAGATCCAAGCTAGACTTAAGACTGCCCGTGATCATCAAAAGAGTTATGCTGATCTTAAACGTAAGGACTTTGAATTCAACGTTGGTGACCACGTAATGTTGAAGGTTGCACCTTGGAAAGGTGTGATCCATTTTGGAAAACGTGGAAAGTTAAACCCACGATACATTGGTCCTTTTGAGATCTTGGAACGTGTTGGACCCGTTGCTTACCGCTTAGATCTCCCAGCACAATTGAGCTCAGTTCATCCTACCTTCCACGTGTCGAACTTGAAGAAGTGTCTTGCTGCACCAGAACTTATCATACCACTGGAAGAACTTACGATTGACGACAAACTCCAATTTGTGGAAGAACCTGTTGAGATTATGGACCGAGAGGTCAAGACTTTAAAACGCAACAAGATTCCGATCGTCCGAGTACAATGGAATGCCAAACGAGGACCTGAGTTTACCTGGGAGCGAGAGGATCAAATGATGCAGAAATATCCTCACCTTTTCCCAACTCCTCCATCTACCTCAGCTTAAAATTTCGGGACGTAATTTTCTTTAACAGGTAGGTAATGTAACAACCCGGAGTTTTCCAACGTTTATTATTAATAATTATTATTAATACTTGCGCTTTAATAAATGTATTGTTATGCATTTACTTGTTACCGCATTTAACTTTACTTGGCCCGACAAGTCTTTGTGACACGCGTAACTTTCACGAATAATATTTTTAGAATATTATTTACATTCATGATTATTTATTTTTAATCATTTTAATTAACTAAGGTTAGTGGTTAATTACTTGAGCTTTATCTATTTAATTGCATATTTACTTGGACTTGGGCCTTTAATTAATAAACTTGGACTAGTAAGCCTACCCTACACTTTAATGGACTTGTAAGCCCATTCTTTAAACTAGTATTACATTAAGTTTAAGTGTGGTTTTATTAAGCTAATTTAGAGATAAAGCACTACAAGCATGCAAGACCATTTCTCCATGCTTTTAACCTTATTACTCTTCTTAGCTTTTCACATCTTTCCCATGCTTAAAAGTTGCCATTTGACCTCCCATTTTTGTTACAAAAACCGTTGGCATTAGCTAGCATATGGGGAGCTCATTTTTCACTTCACTTGTTACTTGTATACTTGCATTTCTCTTTCATTTACACACACATCCAACACCACTTCATACTCTCTCAATTTTTTTCTCTTTTTCTTGTAAGTAATAAACTTTTCTTCTCATTTTTCTTGCTACCAAAACCGTAACATTGTACATCATCATCATCTAGATCACTTGCTTTATTACTTGTTTGTTACTTATAGTTTGTTAGTTGTTATTCAAGATCAAACTTATTAGTTTGCATCTCCATGAACCTTGGCTTTCTTCACTTCTTTTGTTGATGAAAATCAAGAACAAGAACTCAAACTTGTTAGTTTGGAGTTCTACATTTAAGTGTTTCAAAAGTTCATAAGATTTATAAATTTCTTTCTTTGTTTTAATGTTTGTAGACTTAAACCCTAAGATTCAACTTTGTTTTGAATCTTCCTAAGTATGACACAAACATGAAACATAATACTTATAGATCTAGTTATTTTCTTCATTTATGTTCACTTTAAATTCGTTATTTCAAGTTCATAAGTTTTAGAATCTTCTTTATGTTTATGTTTTGTAGACTTGAACTCTTAAGATCTAAACTTTGGGTTGGATCTTCTCAAGTATGAAACAAATATAAACATAATACTTGTAGATCTATGTTATTACTTTCTTTTGTGCACTTTTGAATTCGTGATTAATGTTCTTGGTCAAGTATTTACTAGTTAAATCTTGATTATTATTCTTGAAACTTTGTAAGTTCAAGACATAGAAGTTTAACTTTCTAGTTACATACTTGTGTTTGATTTAACTTAAGAACTATAGATCTAGACTTTTGAGTCTTGGATCTTCAAGATCTAACTAAGAACTATGTTCTACATCTTAAGATCTTGATTAGTTAGTTACTTTCAAGTTTGTAGTTCCATATTTACTTTTATAGTTTATGAAAGTGTCAAACCTAAGATATTGATGTAACTTTGGTTCATCAAAACACTTACAACTCTTAAGTGAAGTTGTGCTACATGTCTTAGACTTACACTTGGATTATGATGGTCAAATCTTGGTAAAGATGATGTAAACACATAAATGAGTTGTACACTTGAAGCTATAGGCATCAAGGATGAGAACCATGATGAACATCACGCACCAAACTCACCGGAACCCATTATTTTTCTATTTACTGTCTTCTACCTACTGTTTTGGTGATTCTGTAACATACCAGTAGACCTGGGCTGTTGTGATTATGATTTTCAGATATCTCAGTTCGTGTAGATAACTTTTCATTTAAGACTCGTCTTAATCCGAGTTACGGTTTAGAATTTATGGCCCTCCGATCATCACTAGGTCCTTTTAACGTTGTGCAGAAATTTCAGACCTACTCGCACTTAAACCGTCACCACGGTTAAACGAAGACGAGTTTGCTTCTGTAAATTTTACCACACTTAAAGACTCATATACGGAGTCATGGCCACTGGTCTCACCTCTGTTCGGTTTGTGTAGAAGCCGTGGCAACTGACCGATGTCAGCCTTCGTTTTAAACTTCTTTTATAAACGAAACTTACTTTGTACCTTTTGTTTGATGATGATTGATGATAACCTTTATGACCTTAATTACATACTTATAAACCTTTTGAGACGATTTACTGACCTAGTACTATTTGACTTAGGTTGAGGACTTTCGGGCCGACTACTTGCACACCTTTCCCGACTCAACTTAACCGCTACTTATCATTGTGAGTTATAGCATTCCCTTTTTTACTTTAACTTATTTTGGGAACTGAGAATACATGTGGATTTTATGTTTTACATACTAGGCACGAGTACTTAAACTTATATATGTGTGGGTTATACAACGGCATAAACATTCCCTTTAGCTCGGTAACGTTTAATCATTAGTTTTTGAACCGTGAACGCGAATCTTAGATATGGATCCATAGGGTTTGACATCCCCACTTGGGCTAGTAGCGCTAGCATTTAACGAGTGTTTAATACTTCGTAAACATACGCACTTGCCAAGTGTACTTTCAGGGGGTATAAACGTTAAGTTAGTTACCAAGTGCCCACGGTTAGCATATACTTTACATACTTTTGAAACGCTCATTGTAGCACTGAAATCTCGTGGCCTACTTACATTACTGTTATACTTAAACTATAGCTCACCAACCTTTGTGTTGACATTTTTAAGCATGTATTTCTCAGGTGCTTGAGGTTGCTTCCGCTGTGTACTAGTTGTGCTGTAGACACCCGCTGCTTAGAGTTGTCAACGCATGAAATACTTTACTTTGCATTCAAACATTAGTACTTTTGAACTATGAATTGTAACGACCATTTGGGGTCACGTACACTTATTTATTGCTTCTACTTAGTGAAGCATACTTTTGGGATGTAAAACTTTCGATGTTGGATTGACATCACTTTTAATTATGAATGCAAACTCTTTTTGAAAACGCATATAGTACTTAACCTTGTAATGATCCTGTTGTTGATGGTCCGTACATGATGATTTAGTACGGGGCGTCACAACATTCGCCTTCCCCGGGTGGTAACGAATCTCAAAATCGTAATCATTTAACAATTCAATCCACCTACGCTGCCTCATGTTCAGTTGTTTTTGATTAAATATATGTTGAAGACTTTTGTGGTTGGTATATATAATACTTTTGACCCCATATAAGTAGTGCATCCAAGTCTTTAATGCAAAAACAACAGCGCTCAATTCCAAATTGTGAGTCGTATAATTTTGCTCGTGAATCTTCAATTGTCTGGACGCATAAGCAATTACCTTCGTTCGTTGCATTAATACACAACCGAGGCCTTGCTTTGAGGCATCATAATATATCACAAAATCATCATTCCCTTCAGGCAATGACAATATAGGTGCCGTAGTTAACTTTTTCTTTAACAATTGAAACGCTTTCTCCTGCTCATCCTTCCATTCAAATTTCTTCCCTTTATGCGTTAATGCAGTCAAGGGTTTTGCTATTTTAGAAAAATCTTGGATGAACCTTCTGTAGTAACCAGCCAGTCTTAAAAATTGGCGTATATGCTTCGGAGTTTTCGAGGTTTCCCACTTTTCAACGATTTCAATCTTTGCCAGATCCACCTGAATACCTTCTTTGTTCACTATGTGGTCGAGGAATTGAACTTCTTTCAACCAAAATGCACACTTTGAAAACTTAGCGTACAATTTTTCCTTCCTCAATAATTCTAACACCTTTCTCAAATGTTCACCGTGTTCTTGATCATTCTTTGAGTAAATAAGTATGTCATCGATGAAGACAATGACAAATTTGTCAAGATATGGCCCACACACTCGGTTCATGAGGTCCATGAACACAGCTGGTGCGTTAGTCAATCCAAACGGCATAACCATAAACTCATAATGACCGTAACGCATCCTAAAAGCAGTCTTTGGAATATCATCCTCCTTCACCCGCATTTGATGATACCCAGAACGTAAATCAATCTTCGAATAAATCAACGAGCCTTGTAGTTGATCAAATAAGTCGTCGATTCTCGGTAGTGGGTAGCGGTTCTTGATGGTAAGTTTGTTCAACCCTCAGTAGTCGATACACAACCTGAATATACCATCCTTCTTTTTGACAAACAAAACAGGAGCTTCCCATGGTGATGTTCTTGGTCGTATGAAATCACGCTCTAAAAGTTCTTGTAATTGGCTTTGAAGTTCCTTCATTTCGCTGGGTGCGAGTCTGTATGGAGCACGAGCTATTGGTGCAGCTCCTGGTACAAGGTCTATCTGAAATTTAACGGATCGATGTGGAGGTAGTCTCGGTAATTCTTTCGGAAATACATCGGGAAATTCTTTTGTGATGGGAACATCATTGATGTTCTTTTCTTCGGGTTTGACTTCTCGACATGTGCTAGCGCAGCATAGCAACCTTTTCTTATTTGCTTTTGTGCCTTTAAATTACTAATAAGATTAAGCTTCGCGTTGCTCTTTTCTCCGTACACCATTAAGGGTTTTCCTTCTTCTCGTACAATGCGAATTGCATTTTTGTAACATACGATCTCTGCTCTCTCCTTTTTCAACCATTCCATGCCAATCATTACATCAAAACTCCCTAACTCTACCGGTATCAAATCAATCTTAAACGTTTCGCTAACCAGTTTAATTTCTCGATTCTGACATATTTTATCTGCTGAAATTAATTTACCGTTTGCTAATTGGAGTAAAAACTTGTTATCCAAAGGTGTTAATGAACAACTTAATTTAGCACAAAAATCTCTACTCATATAGCTTCTATCCGCACCCGAATCAAAGAAAACATAAGCAGATTTATTGTCAATAAGAAACGTACCCGTAACAAGCTCTAGGTCTTCTTGCGCTTCAACCGCATTAATGTTGAAGACTCTTCCTCGGCCTTGCCCATTATTATCCCCCTGATTTAGACACATATTTTTATAATGGCCCTTCTTCCTGCATCCGAAACAAGTAATGTCTGCATAACTTGTTCTGGCATTATTTGTTCCCTTAGTCATTGATCCGTAGATTTCGCACTTTGTCGCACCATGGCCCTTTATTTTACACTTAGTACACACTGCCGTACAGAGCCCAGTCAGATGGTATCCTTCACACCTCTAGCATGGTTTCTACCTCTTGTTGTTATTGAAATGGTTGTTGTTGCGATTGTTATTATTGTTGAGACGGTGGTTGTAATGGTTATTATTGTTGGGATGGTTGTTGTTGCGAAATTTGGTGCGATTGAAGTTGTGATTGTTATGTTGATTGTTAAAATTGTGACCCTTGTCAATGGTTTCTTCCCACTTTCTCTTGACTTGTTTTGTGTTGGCTTCTTCGGCCACCTGCTCTTTAATTCTTTCCTCAATCTGATTTATGAGTTTATGAGCCATTCGACTCGCCTATTGTATGGAGGCAGGCTCGTGTGAGCTCACATCTTCTTGAATCCTTTCTGGTAACCCATTCACAAACGCGTCGATTTTCTCTTCTTCATCTTCGAACGCTCTTGAACACAATAAACACAACTATGTGAATCTTCGTTCATACGTGGTAATGTCGAAACCTTGCGTTCGTAATCCTCTAAGCTCTACCTTGAGCTTATTGACCTCGTTTCTGGGACGGTACTGCTCGTTCATCAAGTGCTTGAATGCTGGCCACGGTAGTGCGTAAGCAGCATCTTGTCCCACCTGCTCGAGATAGGTGTTCCACCATGTTAACGCAGCACCTGTGAAGGTATGCGTAGCGTACTTTACTTTGTCTTCTCCAGTGCACTTACTTATGGCAAACACCGATTCGACATTTTCGGTCCATCGTTTTAATCCGACTGGACCCTCGGTTCCATCGAATTCCAGAGGTTTGCAAGCAGTGAATTCTTTGTAGGAGCATCCTACACTATTTCTTGTGGCATTATTTGCATTGCTAGATTCAGAGTTATTGTTGTTGTTTTGCATTGCAGCCTGTACTGCGGCTATGTTTGCTACAAGAAAAACACGGAAGTCTTCCTCGCTCATATTCATGGTGTGTCGAGTCGTCGGTGCCATTTCCTTCAAAAATAGCCAAAAGAATTGAGTTAATCATATAGAATATTAAGAGTAGTCAATAGTATTTCGTAGCGTAATATGAACTTATTTATAAAAGCTTTTTCTTCATATTAGCGTTTTTTAAGTTTTAATTCGGGTAGTACCTACCCGTTAAGTTCATACTTAGTAACTAACATACAATTCAACTACTACAATTCTATATGAAAAACTGATTACAATAAATTTCACGTTCAAACTTTTATACAATATTTTATAAATTTATGCTATTTTACATATAACATAAAATATAGCACACAATAACTTTGATACAAAGTAGTTTCGAAGACAATCCTAGTTAATACGCAAGTCGTTCAACAAAGGCAATAAAGACACGTAATTCATAAGTTCAGAAACAAGTCATGCATTCTGGTTGTACTAATATTATTTCCCATCCTTGGTTATGTGGCAGATAACCATTGTGACCGTTAGCTAGGCAGCATGTTGTAACGTCGTCAAAAGGACGAGGGTTTCGTAATGCCCAATAGCCCCGTAACAATCTAAAAACCTTGTTTCTCACCCCAACTACCGAATCCGTCACTTGTGGAAAGGTTTTATTTAAAAGTTGTAATCCGATGTTCTTTTTCTCACTTTGGTGAGAAGCGAACATCACTAACCCGTAAGTATAACATGCTTCTTTATGTTGCATGTTAGAAGCTCTTTCTAAAGCACGAAGTCCTATGTTGGGATATGTTGAGTCAAAATAGGTTCTTAACCCGTAGTGTAAAATTGCACTTGGGTTCCCCGCATTTAACGCTTTAAAGAAAACACGGCGTAACTTAAGGTCTCCCCAATGTGATATACCCCATCTTTCAAAAGAAAGCCTTTTATAAACTAAGGCATGCCTGGAACGTTATTCAAATATTCTACAAACTAATTTTGTCGTAAATAATTGTGCCGACGAATTCTGACCGACTCTAGACAAGATTTCATCAATCATGTCCCTGGGTAGGTCTTCTAAAATTTTTGGTTGTCTATCATTAACATCCATTTTGTGTTTTTATACTGTAAAAATAGACGAGGGTTAGATTCATAAAAGATACTTAACAAACAATACAAGCAATTTTTACATATATCATAAAAGCACAAGCACACTATATTACATATATTACATCACATGATTACAACTCTTTATTCCGACTCACTTGTTTCTTCTTCTTCGGACTTGGTTTGTTTCGCTAATTTCCTAGGGATATATGGTGCTCCCCTAATACGAGCCGTTCTTTTCACAAATTGTCTAGAAAAACCTGGTGGCTTAGATGTTCTCGGGTTATAGCTAAAGCTTAAGAAATACGGGTGTTGACGGTATTTCCCATCGGGATATTTCATGTTAACATAGAGGTCATCGGGGTTGAAATTAGGTTTCTCTATTTTGATGCCTTTTCCCTTATTATTTTCTTTTGCCTTTTCAAATTGGGTCGGGGTAATTTCTATAACATCATCGGAATCCTCATCGGGATCCGATTCATCGGAAAATTGGTAATCTTCCCAATATTTTGCTTCCTCGGCGGAAACACCATTGACCATTATTAATTTTGGTCCATTGGTTGAGGGTTTTCTTTTATTTATCTGTTTTTCAGTGGTTTCTAATATTTCCACCTCCGGAACCTCTTCTTCTTCTTCCGGTTCCTCTTCTTCCGGTTCCTCTTCTTCCGGTTCCTCTTCTTCCTGTTCCTCTTCGGGAATTTGTGAGTCTTCCCAATATATATTCAACTCTTCATTATTATTAGGTGAGTCAATGGGATTTGTACTAGAGGTAGACATCTATCACACAATATCAAACACATTAAGAGATTAATATATCACATAATATTTACATGTTAACGATACATAGTTTTCAACAAAAAGTGTTAAGCAATCATTTTTAAAGAAAAATATACGGTCGAAGTCCAGACTCACTAATGCATCCTACAAACTCGATAAGACACACTAATGTAAATTTCTGGTTCTCTAAGACCAACGCTCGGATACTAACTGAAATGTCTCGTTCATAATAATTATAAATGTTTCATATTAATTGATTTCGTTGCGAGGTTTTGACCTCTATATGAGACGTTTTTCAAAGACTACATTCGTTTTTAAAACAAACCATAACCTTTATTTTATCAACAAAGGTTTAAAGGACATAACCTAGGTTATCAAGTAATGATAATCTAAAATATCACGTTTACACACGACCATTACATAATGGTTTACAATAAATATTATGTTACAACAAAGAAAACTTTCTAATGCAGTTTTTAGACAATATCATACAAGCATGGACTCCAAATCTTGTCCTTAATTTAGTATGCAACAGCGGAAGCTCTTAACAATCACCTGAGAATAAACATGCTTAAAAAGTCAACAAAAATGTTGGGGAGTTATAGGTTTAACCTATATAATTATCAATCATAATAATAGACCACAAGATTTTATTTTTATAAACACATCTCATATCAGGCATTTCAAAAACTGCATAGAGATAAAAATTATTCATATGTTGAACACCTGGTAACCGACATTAACTTAATGCATAGAATATCCCCAAACAGAACCTCTCGTCTGTATAATAATCTCGAAGTACTAAAGCCATCCATAATCAGAATGGGGGTTGTTAGGCCCAATAGATCTATCTTTAGGATTCGAGTCAATTAGGGGTCATTTCCCTAATTCTTAGGTTACCAGACTTGAAGGGCGATATTCGGTTTAATAATCTAACCATAGAATGTAGTTTCGCATACTTGTGTCTATTTTGTAAAACATTTATAAAACTGCATGTATTCTCATCCAAAAAATATTAGATTTAAAAAATGGGACTATAACTCACTTTCACAGATTTTTACTTCGTCGGAAATTTAAGAATTGGCCACGGATCGATTCATGAACCTATAACAAATATATATACATATATATCAAAGTATGATCGAAATATATTCACAACATTTTTTATTACGTTTTAATGATTTAAGTTTATTAAGTTAGCGGTCTAACTTTAGTAATCTACAACTAGTTGTCCACAGTTAGATGTACAGAAATAAATCAATATATATTATCTCAAATCAATCCACGACCCAGTGTATACAAGTCTCAGGCTAGATCACAACTCAAAGTATATATATTATTTTAGAATCAACCTCAACCCTGTATAGCTAACTCAAGCATTACTGCATATATAGTGTCTATGGTTGTTCCAAATAATATATATAGATGGGTCGATATGATATGTCAAAACATTGTATACGTGTCTATGGTATCCCAAGATTGCATAATATATGTTAGAGTACATGTATAATACAATATAAGTTAGTTAAGTTATGGTTAGTCTATATTTGTTACAAAATTTTCGTAGCTAAAACTCGTAAATTTATCCAATTTTGTTTTACCCGTCATTTCTTCGTTTCAAATCCGTTTTGAGTGATTCAAGTTGCTATGATTTCATAATGAACTGAAATTTATGAAACTAAACAGAAAAAGTATAAGTTTATAGTCAGAAATACAGGTTACAAGTCATTTTTGTAAGAGGTAGTCATTTGAGTCGAAAGAACGACGTCTTGATGACCATTTTGAAAAACATACTTCCACTTTGAGTTTAACCATGATTTTTGAATATAGTTTCATGTTCATAAGAAAAATCATTTTTCCAGAAGGAAAACTTTTAAATCAAAGTTTATCATAGTTTTTAATTATCTAACCCAAAACAGCCCCCGGTTTTACTACGACGGCGTATGTCCGGTTTTACGGTGTTCTTCGTGTTTCCAGGTTTTAAATCATTAAGTTAGCATATCATATAGATATAGAACATGTGTTTAGTTGATTTTAAAATTCAAGTTAGAAGGATTAACTTTGTTTGCGAACAAGTTTAGAATTAACTAAACTATGTTCTAGTTATTACAAGTTTAAATCTTCAAATAAGATAGTTATATATATATGAATCGAATGATGTTATGAACATCATTACTACCTCAAGTTTAGTAGGTAAACCTACTGGAAGTGACAAGAAATGATTTAGCTTCAAAGGATCTTGGATGGCTTGAAAGTTCTTGAAGTAGAATCATGACACAAAAACAAGTTCAAGTAAGATTTTTACTCGAATTAAGATAGTTTATAGTTATAGAAATCGAATCAAAGTTTGAATATGAATATTACCTTGAATTAGAATGATAACCTACTATAACAGAGATTTCTTGATCTTAGATGATTACTTGGAATGGATTAGAAAGCTTGAAAGTAGACTTGTAAACTTGAAAATATTCTTGATTTTATGAAACTAGAACTTATAGAATTTATGAAGAACACTTAGAACTTGAAGATAGAACTTGAGAGAGATCAATTAGATGAAGAAAATTGAAGAATGAAAGTGTTTGTAGGTGTTTTTGGTCGTTGGTATATGGATTAGATATAAAGGATGTGCAAGTTTATTTTTTTGTAAATAATTCATGAATGATTTATAATATTTTTTGTAATTTTGTGAGATATTTCATGCTAGTTGCCAAATGATGGTTCCCATATATTTAGGTGACTCACAAGAGCTGCTAAGAGCTGATCATTGAAGTGTATATACCAATAGTAAATACATCTAAAAGCTGTGTATTGTACGAGTACGAATACGGGTGCATACGAGTAGAATTGTTGATGAAAATGAATGAGGATGTAATTGTAAGCATTTTTGTTAAGTAGAAGTACTTTGATATGTGTCTTGAAGTCTTTCAAAAGTGTACTAATATATCTAAATACACTACATGTACATACATTTTAACTGAGTAGTTAAGTCATCGTTAGTCATTACATGTAAGTGTTGTTTTGAAACCTTTAAGTTAACGATCTTGTTAAATGTAATTAATTCATTGTTATTATACTTAAATGAGATGTTAAATTGTTATGTTAACATGGTGTATGAATATATCTTAACATCATATATATATGTTAAAATACTATTACAATGATAATCGTTACATATATATATTGTTTCGAAATCCTTAAGTTAGTAGTCTCATCTTACTTGTATAGTTCATTGTTAATATGCTCAATGATATACTTAATTATCATTTTATCATGTTAAATATAGTATATCAATATCTTAATACAATACATATGTATTTAGTAAGACGTTGTTATAACGATAATCGTTATGTATATCGTTTCGAGCTTCATAATTCAATATTCTCATTTTTTATGTATATCACACATTGTTAATATACTTAGTGAGATACTTACTTATCATAATCTCATGTTAACCATATATATGTCCATATATATATCATCATGTCGTTTTTACAAGTTTTAACGTTCGTGAATCGCCGGTCAACTTGGGTGGTCAATTGTCTACATGAAACTCATTTCAAATAATCAAGTCTTAACAAGTTTGATTGATTAACATGTTGGGAATATTTAATCATGCAAATATAATTTTCATTTAATATATAATCATTGAATAATCATGGAAAAGTTTGGGTCACTACAATCGGATCCAGAAACCGGTTCCGGCTCTGACACAAACCGGATCCTATCAGATTCGGTTCCGGATTTTTTTCGGTTTTTTTTCGGATCCGGTTTTTATGCCCTCCTATAGTCATGGCAACCCATAGTCGACAAATTAAAAAAAAAAAGATTCTCGAAATGAAAGTGCAAAATAGTCTCATTCGGTGGAAGGTTAACAATCGTGAAATCTATTCTTAGTAATTTACCTTTATATTATTTTTCTTTATTCCGTGCACCATCTTCTATTATAAACGTACTAGAATCATTAAGATGCAACTTCTTTTGGGGCGGTTCGGAATCAGGTAAAAAAATTTGTTTGGTTAAGTGGGATAGGGCTTTGCTACCTTACAAAAATGGGGGTTTGAACATAGGATCGTTATTAATAGTATTAATAGTATTTATGGTAGTGGAGATTCTGTCGATGTTTCTATTCCTTGCAGGGCAGTGACCGGAACAACCGTCTAGGAGGAGATCGTGAAATCTGGAAAGCTAATCGATGACTTGGGGATGAATTTTTCAAACTCATTTATCAAAATAACAGGAAGAGGGGATTCAACTTGCTTCTGGAAGGAGCCATGGATAGGTAGTCACTGCTTCAAGACTCGTTTTCCACGACAGTAAAATCTTGAAACAAACAAGGAAGCTCTAATGATGGAAAGAACCACCAATGTGGATGGTCATTTCTGTGGTCTATGGAATTGGATCAGGCCTATTAGAGGCTCTGTGATCGATGAACTTACTAATCTTAATCTGCTAATTCATAATCATGATTTACCGGAGAGGCCCGATATATCGATTCGAACTTGAGAATGTTCAAAAGACGACCAGTTATATGATTGAACTCGAGAGTAGTAAAAAACACTTATTCCACGCGATTTTACTTTAAAAGTCATTATTTGTGATAAAATTATGTGGTTAGTCTACGTGATTATATCAAAATAACTTGTTAAGTCCTTCACATTTTTTATTTATGTGGTTATTCCTTTATTTTAAAACTTCACCGTGTTTAGTCCTTTACGCTAATAGTCTTTCAACTAGTTATTGAACCCTCGCTTCGCGCCGGGGTTCGATTTTTAATGTATTTTATTGCGTTTAGTAAAATTATTTTGTGACTAACGATGATATCGTTGAAGCGCAACTCGAGTTGAACTAAAAGGTATAACCCGTGAGAGATTTAAATGTTATTTTAAATTAACAATATATGTGCATCTCCGCGTTTCGCTATGGAATTGTCGACTTTTAAAAATTTAACGCAAAATCAACGTGTATGAAAAGTACCCCAAATATTTAGCGTTTTTTAAAAAGCGTCCGTTTTGCGTATAGCTAGTGACATTGTGTTCCTAAAATTATTTCGAGTTTAACGATGGTGTTGGAAAAATTTAACTCGTTGCAAGCGAGAAGATATGACCCGTTGAATATTTGGGTGGAGTTTATTTAAGATTTTTTATGAAAATAGTTATTTGACACTTTACCTCCTGTTTGGGGGGTCGATTTGAATTTTTTTTAAAAGTGTAGGGGCCTTTGTTGGTAAAATGAAATTTAGTTAAAATTAAAAAAAAAAAGGTGAGAAGTCGAAAATGTACCTGATACTATTTATAATTTTTGTCTATTAGTTGATATGTAAATTTTCGGTTGTATCATATAATTCCTTATTTAGTCTTTTTCCATTTATTTTATTTCTGACTTAGGCCTTTGTATTTACTCTTTATTTATATCTGTTACTATCTAAAAATATACATAAGAAGATAACAATTATATTCATATAATGTTTACAAAAAGTGAAAATTCATATATAAATTAAAAAATAAATCAAGAAAAAGAATTAGCAGTATATAAATTTAATGATAAATCATAAAATTTTAACTTATTTAGGTAGTATGGAAGTACTTTTCTTTCTTCTTGTGAATTTCTTATATAAAGATACACTTATATTTACTACATGTGATTTCCATTTAGATTAATCTATCATTGTGAATAACACACCTTAAAAGTAATCGTAGGTCACTATGATGTAATCAATAATTATTTGTAACCAATTGGGCGTTAATTTTCCATCGGTCATTGATAATCAAAGTTAATGTTCTAGATTATATACATGTTTCATATTAATGGTACCTTTTACCTTAGTTGTGAAGTAATACACGTCTAAGCACAAAAATCTCTGATATTTATTGGTCTTAAATTTGTGCAATACATCATTAAAATTATGTACTAGAATTTTTTTTCTCATTTGTTAGCTAGTATATATAAGGATTTTGTATTGTGCTTACAAAGATTATATAAACGGTTACCATCTTAAATATATTTTTATTAAAACAAAATTACACTTACACTCCCAAATGTCAAACCTCGGAAGGCTAATTTGGCAAGCCGTCGAATGGATTTGTGTTTATTTCGTTTGGAAAAATCGTAATAATAGGGTTTTCCGCTGTAAAATGTGGAATACTCCGATTGCTCTAAATGAAATACAATCCAAATCCTTCGAATGGATATCACATAGATTGAAAGGAAAGAAACTAGATTGGTTCGATTGGTTAAACAACCCGAGTGTGTATCTTACAATTTAATTCTTTGTTTCGGGTTTGCTATCTTTGCAAACCTTTGTAGTGTGTAATCATCTTCGTGTGCTTATGGATGATATTCATCCGATCATTGTACTATCTTATTAATCTATAAAATTTCGCTTGCTTTAAAAAAAAAAAAAATTACACTCCTTGTTCCTGTGATAAACCTGAAATAACACTCCTCGTCCTTTTTTCATTTTTACGACATTCCTCATCCTCGTGGTATCAATTTATCTCACTAGTTCTTCCGTCCAGCTGCCGTCAATTTAAGTCGTTAAGTATAGTCATGTGCTAAGCATATGAGGGTATTTTTGTCATTTTTTAATCAGGTTGTACTTGTCATCTAAATAAAAGTGAAATCTCATTGAACCCTCATCTCATCCAAACCTATCTTCTAGACTAAATAAAATCAAATCAATTTTTAAACCAAATCAAATAAAAAAACCCTCGATCATACCTAATCAAGTAAATAGATCCGGAGCTTCATATTTCAAACGTATCTTGATTTTATAAGCAAATCTACCCCCACCTACTATATTACTGTGACGACCCGGGAAAATCCGACCAAATTTAAACTTAAACTTTATATGATTCTGACACGATAAGCAAAGTCTGTATTATTGAGTCTTAAAATGTTGGAACTATTATTCATAAATGCATTTGACCTTGATTATTTCCGACGATTCACGAACAATTGTGTATAAATAAATATGTAAACATACACACACACACACACACACACACACACACACATATATATATATATATATATATATATATATATATATATATAAGTGTATAGATAATATTCTTAAATAAATAAAAATATACTTTAATCAATTGGAATTAAAAATGTAAAATACTAAATAAAATAATTAAGTATTATTAAAATGAATATATATATATATATATATATATATATATATATATATATATATATATATATATATATATATATATATATATATGATTGCTAATAACAATTATATTGTATTATATGTAAAATATATAGATATTAAATATTTAATAAATGTTAAATATTACACAATTGATACAATGTAATATTAATATATTAAATGTAATTAAAAGCTTAATTATAGATAGTATATTATTGTGTTCATTAATATTAATATCAGTATTACTAATATTATTAAATTATAATATGAAATTGATACATTTGATTTGTTATCAATACTATTGTTATCATTGTTAACATCATCCTTATATTAACTAGTAGCTATAATTTTAGTGATTATGAATAATATTAGTATTATTAGTAAATATTATTATTACCATTATCATTAATAATTATTGTTATAAATTATTATTACTATCATTATTATTATAGTACGATCTATTATTATCATTAATAATAAAATTTCTATCATTACTATAGTGATCATATTTCGTATTTATATAAACATAATACAATTTATTATTATTATTAGAATTTTTGTATTAGTAATTATTATCACTATTATTATTTAAACTTATTATCATTAATATAGTTTATATTATTATCATTATTATTATTATTTTCTTAGTATTATTATTATTATTATTATTATTATTATTATTATTATTATTATTATTATTATTATTATTATTATTATTATTATTATTATTATTATTATTATTATTATTAGTATTATTTCTATTATTATTATTATTAGTATTCTTATTAAAATTAATAACAATTACAAGTTTATTAATAGGTTTATATTATTAATTATTATTACAAAATTTAATATAATGGGTATATATATAAACAGATGTATAAATACGGTTGTTAATATATACTGTTATTGTAACAACCCAAACCAATAACCAACCGAACACGCGAAACAAAAGATTTTTTTATAACAGTAGAGTGCGCCACGCGCACCACCTCTGGGTGCGCGCCGCAGGCCCTAATCAGTTCTGTCCGGTTTTACAATTTTTCAAATAAAGATCTCCCACTTCCCGACATATTTAGGCGAAACGCTTTTTTACCACATGTTCATATATGTAAAACTAACACGAATCAATCATAAAACAAGTTTTACAAAACGGGGCCCACATCGGCCGTTTTACGAGTTTCGTTCAAAACATAAAAGTTCGACCATAAGAGTTTAATTTTCAAACGACACTATGAGCATGGTGTTTGGGGGTTAAACTACCCAAATCTCGGTCAAACTCCAAAAGCTATCACATCTCAAAAGCGTCCCCTAAACAACAAGCGGGATCTCTAATCCAATCGAATGCCCTTACCCTTGTCAACGCCGGAGCCTATAAAAAGATAAACAATGAGTGGGTAAGCAAAGCTTAGTGAATGCAATAATTATACCCATATATATAATATATCTACTTGCAATCACTTACACATATACCGCATACACGCTAGCAATACAATTAGCATACCATCTCAAGTACAAAGCTAATAATCTCCAACAAACCGCTACTAGCGTAATCAATAACATATAATCGACATAATATAATATGCTACAAAATAATACCCAATCATGGTTAACCATTCTCGCGTCATGGTGCTACCGGCTCTTTGGTTCACACCATACGCATTTGTCATGATGCTACCGGCTCTTTGGTTCACATCACAACTCGAGTCATACTCATGCTAGAGTGCTACCGGCTCTTTGGTTCACACTCTAACAACGCTAAGGTGCTACCGGCTCTTTGGTTCACATCCTAACAAATCATGCTATAGTGCTACCGGCTCTTTGGTTCACACTACAACACACGTACTATGACGCTACCGGCTCTTTGGTTCACACCATAGCACGCTCGCACATACTATGGCACTACTGGCTCTTTGGTTCATACCATAGCGTACAAATAAATACATTACATACATATGCATATAATCATTCCACTCACCTTAACGATTTGGTGACGATTTATACCTCCACAAGCTTCAAAGCAAGGTACCTAATATAATAAGTACTCGATCAACAAACAAACTTGTTGGACTAAATACCAACACTTCACTCATGTGCATTTAATGACTTAAATGCATTAAATGCTCCATTTTCACCAAAACCGCCCTTAAGGGTCAAGACCATCATTAATCACTTAAAAGCTAGTGATTAAGGTCCAACAACACTAACTATTACATAATTAGGGTATTTCATACCCATATTTTCCAACTAGGTCAATCATTAGCCCTTTGACTAATTTAAAGTCAACACGCCCATTTCGGGTCATCCACTAACCCATCTAACACCCATTTACTAATTTACTAGGTGTGCTAGTGATTAACTAACCAATTAGGACCCAAAACATCAATTAACACTTTGAAACCCTAGGTTAGTTACCATTGAGTCTTCATGACTCCATCTTACCCAAGATCACCCAGCATCACCAAATATAGGTTTTATGTTCTTCATTTACCCAAACCCTAACACATACATAAATCAAAGTAAGGAAATCCAAGTTAGAACATACCACTACAACCAAAACGTAGCTAGAGAGGAGATGGACAACTTTAGAACGCGAGCTAAGACCCAAAACTAGCTCCTCCTTCCTTGGCTTGAGCTTTCTCACACAAGAATCTCACTCTCTCTCTAAAATTGAAGTGGAAAGGATAAGGTTGTTGATAATGGAGTTATGACTCTCCCAAAACTGACCTACTGGCCTTAAACTCGCCCACAAGTGAAATTACCAAAAAGCCCATCAAAATATCTAATTAAAACAAGCAGAACCCGGCTACAGTGGACAGTGCGCCACGCGCACCAACAGGTGTGCGCTGAGCGCACTTTGCCCAGCTCAGCTTCTGACCTCAGTTTTAATGCACAACGTCACTCACGCTTCATGTACTCTATTTACAGCTCTGTATAATTATTATTAGGGTCTTACAACTCTCCCCCACTTGAATCGGAGCGCGTCCTCGCGATCCAAGCCGCATGACAAGAGGGAAGGTAAACAAATACGAACTCTTCGGGCTCCCAAGTAAACTCGGAACCTTTACTACGACGCCATTGAACTTTAAAAGTTCTCACCTCTTTATTTATCAACTTTTTGACTTTCTCATCGAGTATAGCAATAGGCTCCTCAATATACTCTAACTTATTGTTTAGCTCGATCTCGTCTAATGGCACCCAAGAAGAATCATCCGCAAGACACTTACGGAGATGGAAATCATGAAATGTATTATGGATCCCCGCAAGCTCTTCGGGTAATTCCAAACGATACGCAACTTCACCAACACGAGCTAGAATTTTAAATGGCCCAATAAACCGAGGAGCTAACTTTCCCCGTTTTTGAAACCGAATAACACCTTTCCATGGTGAAACCTTAAGCATCACCATGTCACCTTCTTGAAATTCGATCATTCGTCTACGCTTGTCGGCATACGACTTTTGTCTATCTTGCGCCTTTTTCAAATGATCCCGAATCATATCAATCTTGCTATTCGTTTCTAAGACCAAATCGGTACTCCTGATTTCTTTTTGACCAACTTCACCCCAACAAATCGGAGTTCGGCACCTCCGCCCATAAAGCATCTCGTAAGGTGGCATCTCGATACTAGTATGATAACTATTATTGTACGAGAATTCCACCAAAAGTAAGTGCTCATCCCAACTACCACCGAAATCAATAATACACGCCCGTAACATATCCTCCAAAGTTTGATTCGTACGTTCGGTTTGACCGTCCGTTTGAGGATGGTACGCCGTGCTCAATTTCAATTGTGTGCCCATATCTTCATGAAACTTTTCCCAAAACCGAGATGTGAAACGAGTATCTCGATCCGAAATAATAGATATAGGAACCCCGTGTCTCGCTATCACCTCTTTGATAAACAACTTAGCCAAAGTCTCCGATGATATCGCTGATGTTATGCGAGGTGTATACGAAATAGTTATATATTTACTACGAAAAACTATTAAATAAGATACAATTTTACACAAGATATTTATTTATTTATAGAATGGAAATACCTAAACCTTGCTACAACACTTATAGGCAGTGTACCTAATCGTACAGTAGTGTAGTTTTTAGTAAGTCTGGTTCGTCTACAGGGAACTCGTCAAGTTTAACGCTATATTTTTAAAACTATATTTGTAAATATATAAATATATATAAGTAGTATTATTATTATAAAAGGGGGTTTTTACCGTTTAATGACCGATTTATCGATTTTAAAACTTTAGTCGCAATTAAAACCTAATGTAAAATATTAAAAATAAATATAACTTAACTTAAAGCGTAAAGTAAATGACAATAATGAAATTGCAATAAATAAAAGTGCGATAAATAAAATTGCGATAATTAAAAAGTACGATAAATAAAATGACAATAAATTAAAGTACGATAATTAAAAGTGCAATTAAATATGAAATAAAGGAATTATGCTTATTTAAACTTCCGTAATCATGATGTTTGACGTGTTGATTTTAGTTTATTACCATGGGTTTATTGTCCTTTGTCCGAGATTATTCAATATGTCCGTCTGGTTTTTGTCCATAACAGTCCATTAATCATAAATATAAAGTGCGAGTGTCCTCGTCAAATTATCCTTATATCCGAAGTCAAATATTCCAACTAATTGGGGACTTAAACTATAATTATACCAATTTTCCTTGTATATAATTCACCCCTGTTTTAATAAGTCCATTGACTATTAATCCATTCCCGTGTCCGGTTAAATGAACGATTATTAGTACTTATAAATATCCCGCCCATCGTGTCCGATTGAGTGTATGTGGTTATTTATAGGTACGTCCAATTGTAAATCTTTATATTAAATTAACAAACTATCATTTAATTAAAAAATATAAAGCCCATTAATAGCCCATAGTCTAATTTCCACAAGTGTCGTTCTTTTGTCCAAACCTCAATTATGGTGCAAAGCCCAATTACCCCGTCTTAAATATTTAGCCCAACATCACGATTACTTCGGCTTAAATAAGCATAATAATAACTTAGCTACGAGACATTAATTTAAAAAGGTTGAACATAACTTACAATGATTAATAATAGCGTAGCGTTACACGGACAGAATTTTGACTTACACCCTTGCAACATTCGCTAACATACCCTTATTATTAAAATTAAAATTAAAATTATAATATATATATATATATATATATAAATATATATATATATATATATATATATATATATATATATATATATATATATATATATATATATATATATATATATATATATATATATATATACTTGAGATTGAGAGATAGAGAAAAAGATGTAAACATTTGATCAAAAACTGCGAAATTTATAGGATGTCACTTGATTCTATTCACCATGCGATCGCATGGGTTTATAGCTGCCAGGCCATGCGATCGCATGGCCCCCTGGGACAGCTCAACTTTGGTTGTTTTCTTCTTGCCGACGGTTTTATATAATAATATAATATATATATAATTTTAAGAATTAATTATATATTATATTATATTCATGTGCATAGTTGACTTGTAATTTTTAGTCCGTTGCGTCGAGCGTTGAGAGTTGACTCTGGTCCCGGTTCTGAATTTTTGAACGTCCTTTCGTACAATTTAATATCTTGTATTTTGCGTTTTGCGGCTTGTACTCTTCTAATTTTGAGACGTTTCTCATCAATAATTTGAACCACTTTGATTGTACTTTGTACTTTTGAGCTTTTTGGTCGTTTGCGTCTTCAAATCGTCGAATCTGTCTTTTGTCTTCACCTTTTATTATATAAACGAATATCACTTGTAAATAGAACAATTGCAACTAAAAGCTTGTCTTTCTTGAGGGATAATGCTATGAAATATATGTTCGTTTTTAGCATTATCAAATATTCCCACACTTGAGCGTTGCTTGTCCTCAAGCAATATAGTCTTGAAAATAAAAATACTAGAATCACTTCTTTTATTCTTCACACTTTGTACATCAGTGATTTCTATACGGCGGTATAAACAATGATAGTAACGTTGTGGTTTACAGTCCCACATGACTATGAAAATTTAGATCCTTTAGGAAATTGGATGTTTATGAAAACATTTGATCGTTTGAAAATTCAATCTAGCTTTTACCCTAGATAAGTTTTCCGGAATAACCCTTCACCGGTGTTTGCAAAATTGTTTTTGTGGGTTTTGTGAGTTTCAGATTTGAAAATTTTAGCTCAAAACTTGCGGTTTTGTGTCACCCACTTGCTAACCTTGTATTAGGAAAGCAACACGTCCAGTATACTTGCTCCGTATATTACCTTTCGGTAAACTACCATCCGGTTGTAAAGGAAAGCGTTGAACAAGTAACTGTTAAGGCAATGTCCCGTGACATGCTTTTGATTATGGTCTATAACGTGTCAGATGCAATTACTATCCTTGGTAGGAGCAATAGTAAAGCTCACCCTATAGTTTTTCGGTCTGGCACAAGGTCCTGTCTTCAACCATGCTATGCAACCACCGTTCTTACAGTTGACACCCGATTTGGTTCAGGTGACCTAATGAATTCCAGGTAAATTCCTTGGATTTTACGTTCAATGGTAATGAACGCATTAAAAATGAGTTTTCAGAAATCAAATCGGTTTGTAATTTTGATCAAAATATTTTCTCGTTCAAGCTCGAGTTTAGATATCATCGAATTCCATGAGTTTGAATTCTCAATCTTTAAAAGTCAATCTCAAGGATTGAGTAATATCAGTCTTAAAAGCTGATTTTTGATCTTTAAGGAGATTATCCTTTCTGGGGATCTGATTCATTAGTCTTATCAAGCTAATTTGCACGTCGCCCTCTCCATTTTACGAGACAGATCCTCTCATGGTTAGGATAAGTCTGACCACTTGGCGACCCTGTTTGATGCTGAGGTCCGTGGATTTTCAGCTGATTTTTGAGAAAACTTTTCAAGGTTTTTCGTAGACTCTACAACTGGTCTGGACGACAACTTCCTGACCTAAATCAAGAAGCGCGTGTCCTTTTCGGAAGACTTTACTTCCTTTTAATGATGGAATTAATTCATCGTGTAGATCCATCTATTCTTTCAAAGGTATTACAATAAATCGGGTAAAATTGATTAGTTTAGTCCAAAGCAAAAGTACCTATAATAATCTGTACCAAATATGTGATATGTGTTTTAAATAAATTGATAAATTCTTCCCACACTTAGTTTTTATTTATTCTTTTATTTGCCTTTTTATTCTCTTCTATTCCATTTTAAATGAATTCAAGTATTTTGGGTTGTTTCTCCATTTATGTTCTCTCTAAGGTAACAATAATTTCGGTGTTAACACCTAGTTTTATCGTTCATAAATATGTATAAACATGATTTTTAATTCATTTATTTGAAAATTTTGAAAAATTTTACTGGAATTGGGTAGCCAGTATATAAGACTAGGGCTGTTCTTTATTATCAGAGAGCACTAGATTCTAATACAAGTACTGCGTTACTAGTATTTTTAATAGTAACTAAGTGTATAAGTTAAAATTTTTAAAAATCCGAAAGAATTTAACCTCTTCCCACACTTAAGATCTTGCAATGCCCTCATTTGCAAGAAATCAGTAACAATTTAAATTATTGAGGGTGATTAGCGTAGAAAAATGATTAAATTTTACCAAAGTTTCCAAACATATTGGCGTTTGTTTGCTGAATGATAAATGGTGCACATCATTTGTTCATTCCGTCTTATTGTTACATCATATTTGTTTTTCGTTTTGTCGTCAAAATTAGTAGCTTTTGCTAAACTTAATGCCAGTCTATGAAAATGCATTGTTTTACCCTGTTGTGTACAATTGACAATATACATACATACAAATAATAACATGCATGGTAATTTGAAATGGGACTTAACATCCCACTTTCAAATCAAATATGAAATATTAGCACAACATAATAAAAATATTAAACATTACATTAAAAGTATCACAATTTTATATGTTTAAACATAAATAAATAAAAATAATAAAAAGATAAAAATCATAGAAATAACCAACGGAACTATATCAATCTGGATAGGGGTTCCAGTTCATGTCGTCGGGCGGGTTCCATGGTTGGTTATAGGTGTACTGATAGGCCTGGTTAGGGTCGTAGAGAGTAAATGGTGGTCGCATATCGGGCTGGTGTGGAGGATAGTAAGCAGGTAGGGTCGGTACGTAGTGATCCTGAGGTGATAGCCGGCTCATGATCTGACGCTGATGATAGTCCCATCTATCATGCTGTCGTTGCCTGGAATGCTCATACTCATTCCGAGCTTGCCACTACTCGTATCGATTATGTCTATCTTGGTTTATCATTTCTACCTCATCTAAACGCTGGTAGACGTCAGTCATAGCCTCCCTAATTACATCCCTAATGTCATCTGCTTCCTCCATTTCCTCATCCGAACCTCTCTCTACCTGTGGATGACGACCAACATATGGTACTGCCTGATTGCGTCTGCTCTTTAATACCTTAGCACCCTGATAGACCTTCAATCCTAAAGTATCATCCTGTTCCCTACAAACCAAGAGTGGACCCCATTGATCCCTATCTACACCCAAATACTCTCCAATTAGAGTAACAAAAATACCTCCTCCTATTATTCCCCCTTCCTGTATTCCTTCCACTATCTTAGACAAATAAAAACCAACACAGTAGGGGATATTAACAAAGCCTCTTGGGTCTCGAATACACTTAAGGTAGAATAAATCATGTAAGGTCATTTTCTCCTTGTTGTGACCTCTCTGTGTAATCGAGTTAGCCAGAAATCTATGAATTATACGAAGCTCGGCTCTGTGAATATGTAAGTAGGAGTGTGTTCCTGCCCGCCCAAAAACATTATAATCTAGGAGTGTGTTCCTGCCCGCCCAAAAACATTATAATCTGACATACGCCTCCAGACAGCGTTAGCATCAAAATTCCTATCTACCCTTTCACCATGATAAATCAAATTCATATAATCGGGTAGTAGTAATTCAGCGGGCGTATATATCTGTAAAGCCCTGACCATGTCCAGCATGGACATCCTGTACATCCTACGGCCAAGTATAAATCTAAGAAAACTTCTATCATCTAACCTAACTACATCCGCATTAAGTGAAAGAGTACTCATAAGCTCAACGCATCATTCCTTATATACAGGCCTACGAATGGTGAATAAACGTTTCCAATCGGGAAAAGAAGAGCTGCCATATCTTTGGATCAGATGCTGTCTAACTGAGTTAGCAAGTTAGACCCTTTTCAAAGGCTCCCAATCGATTACCCTTGGCACTTCTACATTTTTTGTTACCAGTTTGAATTTGTTACTTTGATATGTCGGGTAATCTCTCCAACTTCGATCAAACCTCAGATTAGGATGCAACTGTTCTTCATGAATCATTGGGTGTTGTACTATCGGATGCATCGGAAATAGTACGTAGGCATCAATATATTCTAGTTGCGGATCATAATATGGAACGTGTTGATCAGGTTGTTGTTGTTGTTCCTGTTGTTGCTCCGGTTCAGGTTCATATTGCATTTCTGGTTCAGGTTCTGGAGCAGGTTGTCTAGATGATGATGATGCACCATCAATATTAGTAAATCTCTGCAAAACACATTAAACACAAATTTTGTGCATCCAAATATGCATTAGTGTTAGCAAAATAACAACTTGAAACAATTACAATAACATGTTTAATCAAAATTAAACTTATACACATTTTCACAATTTTAACAATTCTACACTTTTTCAAATAAGCATATATGAAAATGTTTACAAAGTTCATAAGTATTCAACTCAAATAACATGTTAAAACAACCATTACTAGCAATTAAACAAGTTTCAAATAGCATTTACATCAATTTAATCAAGTTCATGAATTTTATACTTAAAAAATCCACTTTAATTCTCAAAAATCATGTTTAGGATCAAAGTTTGGATCATTTAGCTACCTAAACATGTTACACTACTTAATTTAGCAATAATTCATGAAAAAAATCAGCCATAACCTGTTTATATCAAAAAGCCCCAAATTGCTCAAGAACACAAACCCTAGATTCCTTAAATTTTTGAAGTTTTTGGCTACAAATCATGTTAAATAGCATCAATCTAGGTTATACATGCATAATATACTAACAATTTAACTCTAATTATACTAGAAATTAACAAAATCAAATTAGGTAAATTATAGCTCAAGAACAATAAAAATCAAATTTAAAGAGGTTTAGGGGTGTAATTGTTACCCTTCTTGATAAACTTCTTATCAAATTCATGATTAGAGCGGATTATAGCAAAAATTTGGTTGATTTTGGTGAAAAATTGATGAAAATTGAGAGAGTTTGGGAGTAGGTTCGTGTGTTTTGTGTGTGTGTTTGTGATGCAGCAGCAGACCCGCTGGAACTTTTGTTCCTGACCTGAAATTGGTGTCCATGCGACAGCATGGAAATGAAGGCCAAACCCCATGTGATCGCATGGGGGTCTGGACTTTTTTTTTTAAAAAAAAACCTTATACTTTTAAAATATAGATTAATAAATTTTAAAAATTTGTCCCTTTTTTAGGAGTGAGGACGTTTCGGATCGTTGTCCTAGTCCGTCCCTCGACAAAATATTAAAATTTGTCATTTTTAAGCGCAGTTTTAAAAGCAAAGATTTTTGGGTTTTTTAAATGTTTTTGGAATACTTTAATTCAATAACATTAAAAATAATGATAATAAAAGTTCTCGTCCCTCCCTTGGGTAGAGCAATTTCGGTTCAACGACCTAGTTTTCAACTCACGACGAATTTTAAAAATCATATTTTTAACTTAGTGAAATAAAGTAAATTTTTGTTTTTAAATTCAAACCAAACTTAAATTTAAAATGCATAAAATTAAAAATTGACACTAAATTTATATTATATTTTTGTTTTTATACATACAAACTTATATTAAAAATATTAATTTTTTAAATATTTACAAACTTAAATATATTAATTTTAAAAAGTTTACAATAATAATTTAATATTTATATATTAATTTTAAAAACATGGGAAAAATTAAAAATTAAAAATCTTTTTGGTCTTTTATCCCACTTTAATCAATCAAATATTATCAAAAATATACGCCCCTCTTTTCGGTAAAGTAATTTCGGCTATATTACATAGTTTTACTCCTGACGAATTTTTGAAATATTTTGGGTTGATTGATTAAAGATATTTATACCTTAAGAATAAACGGTAAATTTCGCAGTGATGTAATAAATTTTTGTATGATATCAATAATTTCGGTTACGCATACCTAATTTTATTGAATACCAATTTAATACTTTATAGCGAACGATTCAGCGTTTATTATCAAAAGGTTAAAAGCAATAAAAATAAAAATAAAAACTGTACATACCTACCTGTGAGATAGAATTCTCAGAGACCTGCTTTAGCCGACTCATAGGAGAGTCGTGTGATTTGGTTCTCCATAGCTATGTAAGAATAACCTCGAATCTTCAATATCTTTTCCTCTAAACATATAAACGGTCCTTCTCTGCATAGAGTAACATATTCGGTGTTTGAATATGTTTGATTATTTGAACATTTACCTTCGTGTGACCATTTTCCGCATTTGTAACATCTTTCAAGGTGTCGTGCTCTTCTTTTTGTTGCGGATTTTGATTTTCCTTTACCAAAATGTATCTTATGATGACCTTTTCTGAGTTCTTTTCTTACTCCGTCCATTTTGCCTCTTATGAATGATACCAGTTCACTTGGAAGTGTGTCATTATTACATTTAGTAATCATAGCGTGTAGCATTAGACCATGGTTCAGATCAAAGGAATTCTTCATCTCGTAAAACCTAAAAAAATTAAAAATTCAGAATGGGGGGAGAAGACTAGTTCTTTAGGGTCTACTAGGGAAAGACCATACGGATTCCATTTTCGGAAACTACACGAAAACAGAATATCTAACCCTAACAGAAATATATATTACCCTAAAAAGATTCGAACCTTCCCACACTTAGTTAGCTGTGGTATCGAAATTGTGATTAACTTCATCTTCAACTTCCATTAGATTATCTATGTAATTTTTAACTCTGTGACCATTAACCTTAAATTCAATCCCATTTGAATTTATTAATTCTACTGTTCTATATGGGAAAACTCTTTTGACTATGAATGGTCAAGACCATCTTGATTTCAATTTTCCAGGAAATAGCTTGAATCGTGAATTGAAAAGAAGAACTCTGTCTCCTTCTTTAAATTCTTTTGAACTTCTGATTCTTTTATCATGCCATTTCTTCGTTCTTTCTTTATAGATTAACGAATTTTCATACGCTTCATGTCTTAATTCTTCTAATTCGTTTAATTAACTTAATCGTAGACGTCCAGCTTCATGTAAATCAAGATTACATGTCTTCAAAGCCCAAAATGCTTTGTGTTCAATTTCTACTAGAAGATGACATGCTTTTTCGTAAACGAGTCTAAAAGGTGCGATTCCAATTGGAGTTTTGTAGGCTGTTCTAAAAGCCTAAAGTGCATCCTCTAATTTCATAGACCATTCCTTCGGATTTGATCCTACGGTTTTCTCTAGAATACATTTTAAAGCTCGGTTGGTATTTTCAACTTGTCTACTTGTTTGTGGATGATAAGCGGTTGAGATTTTATGAGTTACTCCATATCTTTTGAGAACTTTTTCAAGTTGATTATTACAAAAATGAGTACCCCGATCACTTATTAAAGCTTTCGGTGTTCCGAACCTTGCAAAAAGATGTTTTAAAAAGTTGACTACAACTCGTGCATCGTTAGTTGGGAGACCTTGTGCTTCCGCCCATTTAGATACATAATCAATGGCAACGAGAATGTAGAGATTATTATGAGATTTTGGAAATGGACCCATAAAGTCAATACCCCAAATGTCAAATACTTCACATACTTGAATGACATTTTGTGGCATTTCATCACGTTGACTTATTTTTCCGGCCCTTTGACATGCATTACAGGATTTGTAAAGAAGGTGTGCATCTTTGAAAATTGTAGGCCAATAGAATCCAGCATCGTAAACTTTTCTTGCTGTGAGTTGAGGCCCATAATGCCCTCCTGTTGGTCTTGTGTGACAATGGTTTAATATTTAACTAGCTTCATCTCCGAATATGCATCGGCGTATTACTCCATCGGGACAACTTTTAAACAAATGTAGATCTTCCCAAAAATAGTGTTTTATATCACTAAAGAATTTCTTTCATTTTTGGTACGACAACCCTTTTTCAAGGAATCCACATACTAAGTAGTTTGCATAGTCTGCAAACCATGGAATTTTATTATAATCTATCTTCAATAGATATTCATCAGGAAAGTTGTCTTGTATAGCTGATTCATTTGGAACTTCTAATTCGGGATTTCCAAGACGAGAAAGATGATCAGGTGCGAGATTTTCTGCTCCCTTTTTATCTCGGATCTCAATATCGAACTCTTGTAAGAGTAAGATCCAACGAATTAATCTTGGTTTAGCATCTTGTTTCGAAAATAGGTATCTAAGAGCAGAATGATCGGTATAGACCACTGTTTTAGCTAGAACGAGATATGAACGAAATTTGTCAAAAGCAAAGACAATGGCAAGGAGTTCTTTTTTAGTAGTTGTGTAATTTGTTTGTGCTCTTTGTAACGTCTTACTAGCATAATAAATAGGTTGAAATCGTTTTTCAATCCTTTGTTCTAAAACGGCTCCCATTGCAAAATCACTTGCATCGCACATTAGTTCAAACGGTAGATTCCAATTTGGAGTTATCATGATCGGCGCATTAGTAAGTTTTTCTTTAAGAATATTAAAAGATTTAATGCATTCATCTGAAAAGATGAATGGAGCATCCTTTTCTAGGAGTTTATTCATAGGAGTGGCAATTTTAGAAAAATATTTTATGAAACGTCGGTAAAAACCGGCATGCCCTAGAAAACTCCTAACTCCTCTAACATTGGTGGGATGTGGAAGTTTAACAATTACATCTACTTTAGCTCTATCCACTTCAATTCCTTCCTTTGAAATTTTATGACCAAGAACGATGCCTTCTTTAACCATGAAATGGTATTTCTCCCAATTAAGTACTAGATTTGATTGCTTGCATCTAATAAGCATTCGTTCAAGATTGACTAGAATTGATTCAAATGTATCACCGAAAACTGAAAAGTCATCCATGAAAACTTCCATGCATTCTTCTATCATGTTGTGAAAAATCGCCATCATGCACCTTTGAAAGGTTGCAGGTGCGTTGCAAAGTCCAAATGGCATGCGTTTGTAAGCAAAAGTACCATAAGGGCATGTGAACGTGGTTTTCTCTTGGTCCTCGGGTGTTATTGGGATTTGAAAATATCCGGAAAAACCATCAAGAAAACAATAGTAACTATTTCCGGCTAATCTTTCCAACATTTGATCAATGAAAGGTAAGGGAAAGTGATCTTTTCTAGTGGCGTCATTTAATTTTCTATAATCAATACAAACACGCCATCCTGTTACAGTCCTAGTAGGAATAAGCTCATTTTTCTCATTTGTGATGACAGTCATGCCACCCTTCTTAGGTACACATTGAACTGGGCTTACCCATGGACTATCTGAGATTGGATAAATTAAACCTGCATCTAGCAGTTTAATAATTTATTTCTTAACAACATCTTGCATATTAGGATTTAGTCTTCGTTGGCGTTGCACATACGTTTTATGACCTTCTTCCATAAGGATTTTATGTGTGCAATACGAAGGACTTATTCCTTTAATATCATGAATCTTCCATGCAATAGATGGTTTATTAGCTTTTAGCACAGAAATGAGTTGAGATTTTTCATTTTCAGTAAGAGAAGACGATATTATAACAGGTAATTCAGATTCACCATGTAAATAAGCATATTCCAAATGGTTTGGAAGTGGCTTTAACTCTAATGTCGGTGGTTCTTCTATCGATGATTTATATCGATATCTGTCTTCTTCTTTTAGCATTTGAATTTCTTCTGTTGTTGGTTCATATCCATTAGCCATAAGTGTAGCTAACATTTCAGTTTCATCAATTGATTCAGTTCCTTCTCCTAAAGAACATTCTCCTGATCCTTGTAATTCTGGAAATTCTTCTAACAATTCTGCATGTGAATCTATAGTTTGAATATAATAACATATATCATCTGCAGATTGCTGTTGTTGCATTGCTCTATCAACTGAAAAGGTAGCACTCTCGTCCTCTATACTTAGGGTCAGTTTCTTACCAAACACGTCTATTATTGCTTTAGCTGTGTTTAAGAATGGTCTTCCTAATATGAGAGGAACTCGAGAATCTTCTTCCATGTCCAGAATAACAAAATCTACTGGAAATACTAAAGTACCAACTTTAACTAGCATGTTTTCCATTATCCCTCTAGGATATTTTACTGATCGATCGGCTAGTTGTATGCTTATTCGTGTTGGTTTCAATTCTCCAAGGTCTAGTTTAGCGTATAGTGAATACGGCATTAAATTTATACTAGCACCTAAGTCTGCCAATGCTTCTATTGAACTAAGACTACCCAGAAAACATGGAATTGTGAAACTTCCTGGATCTGATAGTTTTTCTGGTATCTTATTCAATAGCACTGCAGAACAATTAGCATTCATAGTAACAGCCGAGAGTTCTTCCATTTTCTTTCTATTTGTGATTAGATCTTTCAAGAATTTAGCATATCTAGGCATTCCTGAAATCACATCAATGAAAGGAAGATTAACATTTATTTGTTTAAACATATCCAATAATTTGGATTGCTCGGCTTCAAGTCTTTCTTTTCTCATTTTACCCGGGTAAGGAAGTGGTGGTTGGTATGGTTTAACATAAGGTTTAGCCTTAACTGTGTTATCTTCATTAACCTTTTCAACTACAGGTTCTGTTTCCTTATCTTGCTCAGGTTGCGGTTCTTGTGGAGTAGGAATAGAGTCATCGAAAATTATAGGTATTTCAGGTGATTTAAGTGTAATACCACTTCTTGTGGTAATGGCTTTAGCTGTTTCATTCCGGGGGTTAGCATTTGTATCACTAGGTAGACTTCTCGGTTTTCTTTCACCTATCAACCTTGCTAGGTTGTTTACTTCTTGTTCCAAATTTAGAATAGAAGCTTGTTGATTTCTAAATGCTTGAGCATTTTGTTCATTGCTTTGTTTCTGAGATGTGAAAAACTGAGTTTGAGATTCAACTAGCTTCGACATCATATCTTCTAAATTTGGCTTTTTATCATCGGTTTGTGATGGTTTGTTTTGAAAAATAGGTCTTTGCTGATTGTAAGTATTATTGGATACTTGTTGATTGCTAGGACCTTGTTGGTTGTTGTATAGAATATTTCGGTTATAGTTCTTATTTTGATTGTAAAATGGTCTTGGCGGTTGATAATTATCCTGATAATTATTTCCAGGCCTTTGGTTTATGTATGAAACATTATCTCTTTGTTCCATTGTTTGTTCAATACTGAGACAATCTTTTGTTAAATGTGGTCCTCCACACTGCTCACAACTAATTCGTATTGAGTGAATATCTTTAGTCATCTTTTCCATTCGTCTCTCGACATCATCTATCTTTGTGGAAATGGAATCGAAGTCATGGCTAGAATCGGCTCTAGCTGCTTTAGATGATCTAACGATATCTTTTTCTTGGTGCCACTCATGTGAGTGGGAAGCAGTGTTATCAATAATTCTGTAAGCGTCAGTTGCAGTTTTCTTCATAATGGAACCACCAGCTGCTATATCGATGTCTTTTCGTGTAGTGATGTCGCATCCTTGATAGAATATTTGTACTATTTGACAAGTGTCTAAACCATGTTGAGGACATCCTCTCAATAACTTTCCAAATCTTGTCCACGCTTCATATAGATTTTCATTTGGCTTTTGCGTGAACGTAACAATTTCTCCTTGAAGTCTCACGGCTTTAGATGCCGGAAAGAATTGTTTAAGAAATTTTTCAACTAAAACATCCCATGTATCAATCGCCCCTTCAGGTAACGATTCTAATCAATCTTTGGCTTCTCCCTTTAAAGTTGATGTTATGCGAGGTGTATATAAAATAGTTTATATTTTACTAGGAAAAACTATTAAATACGATACAATTTTACACAAGATATTTATTTATTTATAGAATGGATATACTTAAACCTTGCTACAACACTTATAGGCAGTGTACCTAATCGTACAGTAGTGTAGTTTTTAGTAAGTCCGGTTCGTTCCATAAGGAAATCTTTAAACAAAGCTCAACGCTATATTAGTTTACTTTTATAAAAATACAAATATATATATAAGTAATATTATTATTATAAAGGGGGGTTTTTACCGTTTAATGACCGGTTTGTCGATTTTAAAACTTTAGTCGCAGTTAAAACCTAATGTAAAATATTAAATAAATAAAAGACTTAATTTAAAGCGTAAAGTAAATAACGATAATAAAATTGCGAATAATAAAATTGCGATAATTAAAAAGTACGATAATTAAAAGTGCAATTAAATATAAAATAAAGGAAATTAAATATGAAATAAAAGAATTATGCTTATTTAAACTTCCGTAATCATGATGTTTGACGTGTTGATTTTAGTTTTATGCCCATGGGTTAATTGTCCTTTGTCCTGGATTATTTAATATGTCCGTCTGGTTTTTGTCCATAACAGTCCATCAGTCATAAATATAAAGTGCGAGTGTCCTCGTCAAATTATTCTTATACCCGAAGTTAAATATTCCAACTAATTGGGGATTCGAATTGTAACAAGGTTTTAATACTTTGTTTAATGAATACACCAGGTTATCGACTACGTGTAAACCAAGGTTTTATTACTTTGTTAACAATTACACCAATTACCCTTGAATGTAATTTCACCCCTGTTTTAATTATTCTAGTGGCTATTAATCCATTCCCGTGTCCGGTTAAATGAACGATTATTCGTACATATAAATACCCCGCCCATCGTGTCCGATTGAGTGTATATGGTAATTTATAGGGACGCCCAATTGTAAATCTTTATATTAACATTAACAAACTATCATTTAGTTAAACAAATATAAAGCCCATTAATAGCCCATAGTCTAATTTCCACAAGTGTCGTTCTTTTATCCAAACCCCAATTATGGTACAAAGCCCAATTACCCAATTTAAGTAATTAGTCCAACATCATGATTACTTCGTTTTAAATAAGCATAATAATAACTTAGCTACGAGACATTAATATAAAAAGGTTGAACATAACTTACAATGATAAAAAAAATAGCGTAGCGTTACACGGACAGAATTTCGACTTACACCCTTAAAACAATCCTTAACATAACCTTATTATTATTATTAATTAAAATTAAAATTATAAATATTTATTTATATATGTTTGAGATAGAGGGAGATAGATATTATGGTGTGTCTCAAACTGAATCATGAACTCGCTTTATATAGAAGGTGGCCTGGAAAAGTAAGCCATGCGACTCGCATGGGCTTACCCTTCCTGCCATGCGAGTCGCATGGCTGGTGATGACAGCTCACATTCTTTTATCTGATTGCTTGCCGACATAATAAATAAATAATATAAATATATAAATAATTTTAATAATTATTTATATATTATATTATATTTATATGCATAGTTGAGTAGATATTTTTAGTCCGTTGCGTCGGGCGTTTCTTCTAGGCTCAGGCCCCTGTTCCGGATTTTCGGACGTCCTCGCGTATTATTTTAAATCGCGTACTTTGCGTCTTGTAACTTGTACTCTTGTCATTTTGAGACGTTCCTCATCAATATTTTGAACTTTTTTAATTGTATCTTGTACTTTTTAGCTCTTTGGACCTTTTTGTCTTCAATTTGTCGAATTTGCCTTTTATCTTCTCTTTTTAATATTTAAACGAATATCGCTTGTAATTTGAACAATTGCAACTAAAATCTTGTCTTTCCGGAGGAATAATGCTATAAAATATGTGTTCATTTTTGGCATTATCAAAAGTCCAGGGAAATAACATGAGATATATCTGTTCATCCTCAACTTCTCTTATTTTAAATAGTGTACAGATCTTATTAAAAGTACGAAGATGTTCATTTGGATCTTCCTTCGACGCACCACTAAATTGGCATTGATTGGTCACCATGTGTAGAATTTGTCCTTTGATTTCATAATCTGGCGCATTAATGTCTAGTTGAGTAATTGCGTGACCTTGGCCAGTGCGTTTAGCTCTCATTCGGTCTTCCATACTTAGAGGTTCCAGATTTTCCATTATTGAATTTGTTGAATCTGAATCACTCGAGGATTCTGACTTAATGGGTTGTTCCTCGACAATCTCTGTTTGAATAATTGGTGGTTCCGGAGAAAAGATTAGTGGTTCAGGATCTCTGAATTGTCCCTGAATATCCTCCGGATTCTCAATTGTAAGGTCGGGTTCAAAAAATGGATTATCGGAAATTTAAATTGGAGTACTTGGTCAACTGGATGACGATTCTAAAGAAAAATCAACGACGACAATATTGGCTAGATGTCTTGATCGTGTTACAGGTGGTGAACGTATGAAAGGTGGTGAACGTTTTGCTCGGTGCATTCACTGAATATCCTATTAGTTATAAAAGATAAAAATTATATAAGTTATCAAATTAATAGACTTTTCTGCTTTTGCCCACGTTTCGAATTGCCAAAAGTTGTAGCAGGGAGCCAGAACCCTTTAAATCGAAAGCTCAACTCAGCCACTAACAAATCTAACTATTACTACGAAGCAGAAAATTTGGATGTCTATCAATTTAACCACTTAAAATAATTTTTAGTTGAAATTTAAAGAAATTTTAGAGAAGAAATAGAAAATTCTATGTCCTAAAAACTAGAGCGGCGAAAAATAAGAAAGAAAAAGAGCGCGTCGAAAAATGTCAAAAAATAAAAGGTCGAAAAATAATAAAAAGAACGTAGTGCGTCGAAACTTAAAAGTCTAAAAACTAAAAATTAAAAGTTACGTCTAAAGATATTAAAGCTTAAAGAAATTCTATATCCAAAACGGTAATAACTTAAAAAGTACTAAAATCTTAGAAAATATTAAGGCGATAAGTGACGTCGTAAAATTCTAAGGCGTCTAAATTTTAATCTAAAGAAAAAGCACTTAAGGGATTTTACGCAAAGCCTAAAAATCTAGAAATAAAAATAACTATGGCAAAAACTATGACGTAAAACTAAATAATAACGAAAAATACAAATATTACGCTAAAACAAATAAAAAGATACAAAATATAAAAATAAACTTACAGTTGTAAAAAGTACAATTTTTATATTATTTATTTTATAAAAGTATCAATTTTATAATTTATTAAAACTAATTAAAACTAAAAATACAAATTAAATAAATAAAACTAAAACTAAATAATTAAATAAACTAACCCTAATTAGGGTTTTAATTAATAATAATAATAATTAATACACCATAATTATTGCAGAAATCAGTCAAACCTGGCGTGTCAGATCAGGCCATGCGATCGCATGGATATCCCATTAAATTTTCATGCGGTCGCATGGGCTAGGGTGCCAGGCCAGAAGTTGGGCTGCTACAGTACCTTGGCCCGAATACTTTTTATATGTTTTTTTTTCTGTTTTATATTTAATTTTCTGTTTTTATAAAATATTTATATAAATAAAAACTTATATTTTAAGAACTAAAATAAAAATAAAGAAACTTTATAATTTTATATATATTTAACAAACTATTAAAAATATATAATTTTTTTGTTTTTGTTTTTATATTTTTGTATTTTTAATAATTAAAACGTATTTTTACAAAAGCGTATTTTTACAAAAGTAAACTAAGAATCTTTTTTTTATAGCGTTTCGCTTCCGGCGTTTAAGCAGTTCCCCGGCAGCGGCGCCAAAAATACTTGATGTTATGCGAGGTGTATACGAAATAGTTATATATTTACAACGAAAAACTATTAAATACGATACAATTTTACACAAGATATTTATTTATTTATAGAATGGATATACCTAAACCTTGTTACAACACTTATAGGCAGTGTACCTAATCGTACAGTAGTGTAGTTTTTAGTAAGTCCGGTTCCTCCACAAGGAACTCGCCAAGTTTAACGCTATATTTTTAAAATTATAGTTGTAAATATATAAATATATATAAGTAGTATTATTATTATAAAAGGGGGTTTTTACCGTTTAATGACCGGTTTGTCGATTTTAAAACTTTAGTCGCAGTTAAAACCTAATGTAAAATATTAAAAATAAATATAACTTAATTTAAAGCGTAAAGTAAATGACAATAATGAAATTGCAATAAATAAAAGTGCGATAAATAAAATTGCGATAATTAAAAAGTACGATAAATAAAATGACAATAAATTAAAGTGCGATAATTAAAAGTGCAATTAAATATGAAATAAAGGAATTATGCTTATTTAAACTTCCGTAATCATGATGTTTGACGTGTTGATTTTAGTTTATTATCAAGGGTTAATTGTCCTTTGTCCTGGATTATTCAATATGTCCGTCTGGTTTTTGTCCATAACAGTCCATCAGTCATAAATATAAAGTGCGAGTGTCCTCTTCAAATTATCCTTATATCCGAAGTCAAATATTCCAACTAATTGGGGACTTAAACTATAATTATACCAATTTTCCTTGTATATAATTCACCCCTATTTTAATAAGTCCATTGACTATTAATCCATTCCCGTGTCCGGTTAAATGAACGATTATTAGTACTTATAAATATCACGCCCATCGTGTCCGATCGAGTGTATGTGGTTATTTATAGGTACGTCCAATTGTAAATCTTTATATTAAATTAACAAACTATCATTTAATTAAAAAAATATAAAGCCCATTAATAGCCCATAGTCTAATTTTCACAAGTGTCGTTCTTTTGTCCAAACCCCAATTATGGTGCAAAGCCCAATTACCCCGTCTTAAATATTTAGCCCAACATCACGATTACTTCGGCTTAAATAAGTATAATAATAACTTAGCTACGATACATTAATTTAAAAAGGTTGAACATAACTTACAATGATTAATAATAGCGTAGCGTTACACGGACAGAATTTCGACTTAAACCCTTACAACATTCGCTAACATACCCTTATTATTAAAATTAAAATTAAAATTAAAATTAAAATTAAAATTATAATATATATATATATATATATATATATATATATATATATATATATATATATATATATATATATATATATATATATATATACGTGAGATTGAGAGATAGAGAAAAAGATGTAAACATTTGATCAAAAACTGCGAAATTTATAGGATGTCACTTGAATCTATTCACCATGCGATCGCATGGGTTTATAACTGCCAGGCCATGCGATCGCAGGGCCCCCTGGGACAGCTCAACTTTGGTTGTTTTCTTCTTGCCGACGGTTTTATATAATAATATAATATATATATATAATTTTAAGAATTAATTATATATTATATTATATTCATGTGCATAGTTGACTTGTAATTTTTAGTCCGTTGCGTCGAGCGTTGAGAGTTGACTCTGGTCCCGGTTCTGGATTTTCGAACGTCCTTTCGTACAATTTAATATCTTGTATTTTGCGTTTTTCGGCTTGTACTCTTCTAATTTTGAGACGTTCCTCATCAATAATTTGAACCACTTTGATTGTACTTTGTACTTTTGAGCTTTTTGGTAGTTTGCGTCTTCAAATCGTCCAATCTATCTTTTGTCTTCACCTTTTATTATTTAAATGAATATCACTTGTAAATAGAACAATTGCAACTAAAAGCTTGTCTTTCTTGAGGGATAATGCTATGAAATATATGTTCGTTTTTAGCATTATCAATCGCTTCCCGAATGGGAAGAAACAAAGCACTCTTCGTCAATCGATCAACTATTACCCAAATCGAGTCAAATTGGGTTCTCGCCGTCTTTGGTAACTTTGTGATGAAGTCCATGGTAATGTGCTCCCATTTCCATTTCAGAATTTCTAACGGTTGTAACTTACCATACGGCTTTTGGTGTTCGGCTTTCACTTGCAAACACGTGACGTATTGTTCAACATACTTAACAACATCACGCTTCATGCCCGGCCACCAATACTCTTTCCTCAAATCAAGATACATTTTCGTCGCACCCGGGTGAATGGAATACTTTGACTTATGTGCTTCATCGAGTAGCACTCTTCAATGATCACCCATTTTAGGCACCCACACTCTTCCTTGAAAAGATAACAAACCATGCGGACCTAAGGTAATAAACTCCGTTTGTCCCACGATTCGTTCCCCATGCTTATTGTTAACAAAAGCTTCGATTTGAGTCTCGCCAAGCTTTACAAGGAAATTGTTAGTAATAATCATGCGTAACAATCCTACTCGTATCGCCGAATGTTTACTCTTTCGACTTAATGCATCCGCGACCACATTCGCCTTACCCAGATGATAAAGTATTTCACAATCATAGTCTTTCACCACATCCATCCATCTACGTTGACGATAATTCAAATCTCTTTGATCAAAAAGATGTTTCAAACTCTTGTGATCTGAATAAATCGTACACTTGACACCATACAAGTAATGGCGCCAAATTTTCAACGCATGAACAACCACCGCCAACTCAAGATCATGAGTCGGATATCTCGTTTCGTGTTCCTTTAATTGTCGGGAGGCATACGCGATGACTTTACCTCTTTGCATTAGAACACACCCGAGCTTGACATAACTTCTCTTTTAATAATTGAAAGGCAATTTCTTGCTCGTTCTTCCAATTAAATCTTGCGTTCTTTCTCGTCAATGGAGAAGCAGTCTTGGAAAAGTCTTGGATAAACTGACGATAATAACCGGCCAATTCGAGAAAACTTCGGATCTCCGTAGGCGTAGTAGGTCGTCCCCAACTATTTACCGTCTCTATCTTCCCTGGATCTACTTGAATACCATTTTCGTTTACAATATGGCCAAGGAATTGAACTTCCCTTAGCCAAAATTCACATTTGGAGAATTTAGCATACAACTTCTCCTTCCACAACGTCTTTAACACGCACCGCAAATGATGTTCATGTTCCTTCATACTCTTCGAGTAGACAAGTATGTCGTCAATGAACACAATTACCGACTTGTCCAACATAGGTTGGCACACTCGGTTCATAAGATCCATGAATGCCGCCGGTGCATTCGTAAGACCAAAAGGCATAACTACGAATTCAAAATGCCCATAACGCGTTCGAAAAGCCGTTTTCTCGATATCTTCCTCATGGACCCGCATTTGGTGATAGGTGGACCGTAGGTCGATTTTAGAGAAATATGTTGCACCTTGGAGTTGGTCAAACAAATCGTCAATCCTAGGCAAAGGATAATGATTCTTGATCGTTACTTTGTTTAACTCCCGATAATCGATGCACATCCGCATACTACCATCCTTCTTCTTCACGAATAAAACCGGAGCGCCCCATAGCGAAGCACTCGGTCGAATAAAACTCTTTTCAAGTAACTCTTGGGTTTGATTTAACAACTCTTTCATTTCGGTCGGCGCTAAACGATAAGGAGTTTTAGCAATGGGGGTAGCCCCCGAAACCAACTCAATGCGAAATTCAACTTGTCTTTCCGCCGGAACACCCGGTAACTCATCCGGAAAAATTTCTTCAAATTTATTAACCACTGGAATTTCACGAATGGGTGGTGGCTCATCACGAGTATCAACAACATGGGCAAGAAAATCCATGCCACCACTAACAACGAAACGACGTGCCCGTGCAAAAGTGCATATCGGCACAAGTCTTCTTCGTTTATCACCATGAATAATTAACTCTCCCCCACTAGGGGTCTTCACACGAATAGATTTTTCATGGCATACAATATCGGCTCTATTATGATCGAGCCAATCCATACCAACAACGATATCAAAATCACCCAAAGTCATCGGGATGAGATCGATTTTAAAGTTTTCGGCACCAAACACAACATTACAATTTTAACACACATCAACCACTAGCACCGTCTTGCCATCCACTATTTCAACTTCTACCGGACGACTTAACTTAGCTAGCGATTTATTAAGTTTAGGCACAAATTTCGGTGACACAAACGACAAGTTTGCACCAATATCAAAGAGTATCCTTGCCGGATTAAAATTAACCATGAAAGTACCTGAGACAACTTCGTTAGATTGCTTGGCTTCCTCATTGGTCATCAAATAATTGCGACCCCTAACATTATCATTGCGCAATTCGGGACACTCCGACCTCTTGTGCCCTTCTTTGTTACAATTAAAACAAACGATTTTGTTGGAAGATGAGTTCGTACAATCATGGGCCAAGTGCCCTTATCGACCACAATTGTAGCACGTGGGCCCAAAACTCTTAGAAGCCCCTTTTTCGCACTACCGACGCTCTCGGTCACACTCTTGCTCTTCTTGTTCGAGTGGCTAGGATCTTCAAATTTTCGTTTGCCAAAGGTGAAGTCACTCTTTCTTTGAGCAAGCGACTCAAAACCCTTAGCGATATCAAATAGCTCATCAAAAGTCTTCGCCGAATTCCTACTAATCCTTTCTTGATAGTTATCATTCAAGGTTCGGTAGAAATCCTCTTTCAACATGTGATCGTTACCTTCATACTCCGGGCAAAATTGGGTCTTTGATAAGAAAGTGGACTTGAGAGTGTTCAAATCCATTGACCCTTGCCTTAAAGTACGTAACTCGTCCTTAAGCTTTGAAAGATCGGCCGAAGTTCGGTACTCCTTGAAAAATTCTTCTTTAAACTCGTCCCACGTCAAACTCATACTTTGTTCTTCGCCATAAAGTCGGATTTTCGCGTCCCACCACAACTTGGCATCACCCCTCATCATGGTACTACCAAATCTCGTCTTTTTATCGAGAGGGCACTCACTAGTACGGAAAGCCCCCTCCATATCGGAGATCTATCGAGCACTCTTGAGTGGGTCTCGTTCACCTTCAAAGGTGGGAGGTTGAGCATCTTTGAAGTTTTTATAGTGGAAGTCTCGCCTTCCCGCGTTATCCTCTTTAAGAACAATCTTAACTTGTTCCTTGACTAGATTGACTACTTGTTCGTCAATCGAATCCAAGAACCTCTTCTTAACATCCTCAAAGAAGGCCTCATGACGCCTTTGCATAATGGCCTCAACCTTGGCCGTAAACTCAACATCCTCGCTCGAACCCCCTTCATTGGTCTCGGGTCCGTTTCTCGTCTTCATACTATAAAACGGAAAACTTTAAGCAACGAATGAAAATACTTAACACATATGTATATACACCACACTACCCCATCTTGCTCAACAATCATCGTACATTTCTTGTTTGACATGATTTGAACCCGTAACAATGGTAGCTAATCATTGTTACGCGAGCACGTCGCATTAACTTACTAGTACAACGTCTATCTCGCTTGATGATTGCTAACACAACACAAAACAATTAGCGCAAGGTTAGTTCACATAAACCTAAGCACTAATCAACTCCCGGTTCGACTCGTGTCCTACAAGTCCCGCATAAAGCGCATACACAAATAAATCTAAGTCTAGGCACCTATCTCAAGTCGCCTAAATCCCTTAGACCATGCTTTGATACCACTTGTAACAACCCAAACCTATAACCAACCGAACACGCGAAACAAAAGATTTTTTTTATAACAGTAGAGTGCGCCACGCGCACCACCTCAGGGTGCGCGGCGAGCACAGGCCCCAATCAGTTCTGTCCGGTTTTACAATTTTTCAAATAAAGATCTCCCACTTCCCGACATATTTAGGCGAAACGCTTTTTTACCACATGTTCATATATGTAAAACTAACACGAATCAATCATAAAACAAGTTTTACAAAACGAGGCCCACATCGGCCGTTTTACGAGTTTCGTTCAAAACATACAAGTTCGACCATAAGAGTTTAATTTCCAAACGACACTATGAGCATGGTGTTTGGGGGTTAAACTAGCCAAATCTCGGTCAAACTCCAAAAGCTATCACATCCCAAAAGCGTCCCCTAAACAACAAGCGGGATCTCTAATTCAATCTAATGCCCTTACCCTTGTCAACGCCGGAGCCTATAAAAAGATAAACAACGAGAGGGTAAGCAAATCTTAGTGAATGCAATAATTATAGCCATATACATATATATATATATATATATATATATATATATATATATATATATATATATATATATATATATATATATATATATATATATATATATATATATATATATATATATATATATATAATATACCTACTTGCAATCACTTACACATATACCGCATACACGCTAGCAATACAATTAGCATACCATCTCAAGTACAAAGCTAATAATCTCCAACAAACCGCTACTAGCGTAATCAATAACATATAATCGACATAATATAATATGCTACAAAACAATACACAACCATGGTTAACCATTCTCGCGTCATGGTGCTACCGGCTCTTTGGTTCACACCATACGCATTTGTCATGATGCTACCAGCTCTTTGGTTCACATAACAACTCGAGTCATACTCACGCTAGAGTGCTACCGGCTCTTTGGTTCACACTCTAACAACGCTAAGGCGCTACCGGCTCTTTGGTTCACACCCTAACAAATCATGCTATAGTGCTACCGTTTCTTTGGTTCACACTACATCATACGTACTATGACGCTACCAGCTCTTTGGTTCACATCATAGCACACTCGCACATACTATGACACTACCGGCTCTTTGGTTCATACCATAGCATACAAATAAATACATTACATACATATGCATATAATCATTCCACTCACCTTAACGATTTGGTGACAATTTATACCTCCACAAGCTTCAAAGCAAGGTACCTAATATAATAAGTACTCGATCAACAAACAAACTTGTTGGACTAAATACCAAAACTTCACTCATGTGCATTTAATGACTTAAATGCATTAAATGCTCCATTTTCACCAAAACCGCCCTTAAGGGTCAAGACCATCATTAATCACTTAAAAGCTAGTGATTAAGGTCCAACAACACTAACTATTACATAATTAGGGTATTTCATACCCATATTTTCCAACTAGGTCAATCATTAGCCCTTTGACTAATTTAAAGTCAACACACCCATTTCAGGTCATCCACTAACCCATCTAACACCCATTTACTAATTTACTAGGTGTGCTAGTGATTAACTAACCAATTAGGACCCAAAACATCAATTAACACTTTGAAACCCTAGGTTAGTTACCATTGAGTCTTCATGACTCCATCTTACCCAAGATCACCCAACATCACCAAATATAGGTTTTATGTTCTTCATTTACCCAAACCCTAACCCATACATAAATCAAAGTAAGGAAATCCAAGTTAGAACATACCACTACAACTAAAACGTAGCTAGAGAGGAGATGGACAACTTTAGAACTCAAACTAAGACCCAAAACTAGCTCCTCCTTCCTTGGCTTGAGCTTTCTCACACAAGAATCTTTACTCTCTCTCTAAAATTGAAGTGAAAAGGATAAGGTTGTTGATAATGGAGTTATGACTCTCCCAAAACTGACCTACTGGCCTTAAACTCGCCCACAAGTGAAATTACCAAAAAGCCCATCAAAATATCTAATTAAAACAAGCAGAACCCGGCTACAGTGGACAGTGCGCCACGCGCACCAATAGGTGTGCGCTGAGCGCACTTTGCCCAGCTCAGCTTCTGACCTCAGTTTTAATGCACAACGTCACTCACGCTTCATGTACTCTATTTACAGCTCTGTATAATTATTATTAGGGTCTTACAGTTATATATACAAAAATCATATATAGGCAATTGCAATTCCAATTTTAAGTCACTGTCTTAATTACAATTCACAGATGACAAATTTTGTTATAAGTTAGAATAAGTGTTTGTATTTTTCTCTTGTCTCTGTACTTCCGTTTTCTTATTCGTGATTCCATTGTCGACTGAGATCTTCACAAAAATACAAGACGTTATAATTATCCTGCCTCAGTAATTATCATCCACTCGTACCACCTAATCCCCTCTGCTATAATTTGAGAATGAAAAATAGATATGGAGAGAAAGCAGGAAGCGGTACTCTGCTCGTGACAGATGGAAGACAATAGTCCAATTCCGAGTTGCTTTCTAAAATCTAAAAATAGGGAAGTAATCTAATTCATGTTGTGATGCTTTCTGTAAATTTTCAGTTCTTAATTCAAGAAATCAAGGATTAACTTCGAAGTCAAACTTTCAAAATAAAAAGTCAAACTTTTGTGTTCTTCGCGAAATTGGAATCTGTTTTGATGATTCATGTTAAATTGATGAATTAGAAAGTCTATAGGTGTAGTGACCCGAACTTTTCCATGTATATATATATTAAATGAAATTGTTATTTACATGATTAAGTGTTTCCAACATGTTAAGCAATCAAACTTGTTAAGACTTGATTAATTGAAATAGGTTTCATATAGACAATTAACTACCCAAGTTGACCGGTGATTCAGGAACGTTAAAACTTGTAAAAACTATATGATGACATATATATGATTATATATATAGTTAACATGATATTATGATAAGTAAGTATCTCATTAGGTATTTTAACAATGAGTTATATACAATAAAATTGCTTTTATTGAATTAAGAAACTCGAAACGATATATATAACGATTATCGTTATAACAACGTCTTACTAAATACATATGAATCATATTAAGATATTGATATACTATGTTTAATCATGATAAATGATAAGTAAACATGTCATTAAGTGTATTAACAATGAACTACATATGTAAAAACAAGACTACTAACTTAATGATTTCGAAACGAGACATATATGTAACGATTATCGTTGTAACAACATTTAACTGTATATATATCATACTAAGATATATTAATATATCATAATATCATGATAATGTAATAATTTAACATCTCTTTAGATATAATAAACAATGGGTTAACAACATTTAACAAGATCGTTAACCTAAAGGTTTCAAAACAACATTTACATGTAACGACTAACGATGACTTAACGACTCAGTTAAAATGTATATACATGTAGTGTTTTAATATGTATTCATACACTTTTGAAAGATTTCAAGACACTTATCAAAATACTTCTACTTAACAAAAATGCTTACAATTACATCCTCGTTCAGTTTCATCAACAATTCAACTCGTATGCACCCGTATTCGTACTCGTACAATACACAGCTTTTAGATGTATGTACTATTAGTATATACACTCCAATGATCAGCTCTTAGCAGCCCATGTGAGCCACCTAACACATGTGGGAACCATCATTTGGCAACTAGCATGAAATATCTCATAAAATTACAAAAATATTAGTAATCATTCATGACTTATTTACATGTAAACAAAATTACACATTCTTTATATCTAATCCATATACCAACGACCAAAAACACCTACAAACACTTTCATTCTACAATTTTATTCATCTAATTGATCTCTCTCAAGTTCTATCTTCAAGTTCTAAGTGTTCTTCATAAATTCTATAAGTTCTAGTTTCATAAAATCAAGAATACTTCCAAGTTTGCTAGCTTACTTCCAATCTTGTAAAGTGATCATGCAACCTCAAGAAATCTTTCTTATTTACAGTAAATATCTTTCTAATATAAGGTAATACTCATATTCAAACTTTGATTCAATTTCTATAACTATAACAATCTTATTTCGAGTGTAAATCTTACTTGAACTTGTTTTCGTTTCATGATTCTGCTTCAAGAACTTTCAAGCCATCCAAGGATCCTTTGAAGATAGATCTATTTTTCTCATTTCCAGTAGGTTTATCCACAAAACTTGAGGTAGTAATGATGTTCATAACATCATTCAATCCATATATATATAAAACTACCTTATTCGAAGGTTTAAACTTGAAATCACTAGAACATAGTTTAGTTAATTCTAAACTTGTTCGCAAACAAAAGTTAATCCTTCTAACTTGACTTTTAAAATTAACTAAACACATGTTCTATATCTATATGATATGCTAACTTAATGATTTAAAACCTGGAAACACGAAAAACACCGTAAAACCGGACATACGCCGTCGTAGTAACACCGCGGGCTGTTTTGAGATTGATAATTAAAAACTATGATAAACTTTGATTTAAAAGTTGTTCTTCTGGGAAAATGATTTTTCTTATGAACATGAAACTATATCCAAAAATCATGGTTAAACTCAAAGTGGAAGTATGTTTTTCAAAATGGTCATCAAGACATCGTTCTTTCGACTGAAATGACTACCTCTTACAAAAATGACTTGTAACTTATATTTATGACTATAAACCTATACTTTTTATGTTTAGATTGATAAAATATAGTTCAATATGAAACCATAGCAATTTGATTCACTCAAAACGGATTTAAAACGAAGAAGTTATGGGTAAAACAAGATTGGATATTTTTTTATTGTTGTAGCTACGGGAAATATTGTAACAATTCTATACAAATCATATCCTAGCTAACTTATATTGTATTATACATGTATTCTAATATATTATGTAATCTTGGGATACCATAGACACGTATGCAAATGTTTTGACATATCATATCGACCCATGTATATATATTATTTGGAACAACCATAGACACTCTATATGCAGTAATGTTTGTGTTAGCTATACAGGGTTGAGGTTGATTCCAAAAATATATATACTTTGAGTTGTGATCTAGCCTGAGACGTGTATATACTGGGTCGTGGATTGATTCAAGATAATATATATCAATTTATTTCTGTACATCTAACTATGGACAACTAGTTGTAGGTTACTAACGAGGACAGCTGACTTAATAAACTTAAAATATCAAAATGTATTAAAAATGTTGTAAATATATTTTGAACATACTATGATATATATATGTATATATTTGTTATAGGTTCGTGAATCGACTAGTGGCCAAGTCTTACTCCCGACGAAGTAAAAATCTGTGAAAGTGAGTTATAGTCCCACTTTTAAAATCTAATATTTTGGGATGAGAATACATGCAGTTTTATAAATGTTTTACGAAATAGACACAAGTAAATGAAACTACATTATATGGGTGAATGATCGAAGCCGAATATGCCCCTTTTTCTTAGTAGCCTAAGAATTAGTAAACCGATCTACTAATTGACGCGAATCCTAAAGATAGATCTATTGGGCCTAACGAACCCCATCCAAAGTACCGGATACATTAGTACTTCGAATTCGTTTTTATCATGTTCGAAGAATTTCCCGGAATGATAGGGGATATTCTTATATGCATCTTATTAATGTCGATTACCAGGTGTTCACCATATGAATGATTTTTATCTCTATGTATGGGATGTATATTGAAATATGAAATCTTGTGGTCTATTATTATGATTTGATAATATATAGGATAAACCTATAACTCACCAAAATTTTTGTTGACGTTTTAAGCATGCTTATTCTCAGGTGATTATTAAGAGCTTCCGCTGTTGCATACTAAAATAAGGACAAGATTTGGAGTCCATGCTTGTATGTTATTATGTAAAAACTGTATTCAAGAAATTTATTTTTGATGTAATATATTCTTATTGTAAACCATTATGTAATGGTCGTGTGTAAACGGTATATTTTAGATTATCATTAATTGATAATCTACGTAATACTTTTTAAACCTTTATAGATAAAATAAAGGTTATGGTTGTTTTAAAAATGAATGCAGTCTTTGAAAAATGTCTCATATAGAGGTCAAAACCTCGCGACGAAATCAATTAATATGGAACGTTTATAATCAATATGACGGGACATTTCAGTTGGTATCCGAGCGTTGGTCTTAGAAAACCAGAAATTTGCATTAGTGTGTCTTATCGAGTTTGTTAGGATACATTAGTGAGTCTGGACTTCGACCTTGTTTTCTTTAAAAACGATTGCTTAACACTTTTGTTGGAAACTATATAATATTAACATGTAAATATTATGTTATATATTAACCTCTTAATGTGTTTGATATTGTGTGATAGATGTGTACCACCAGTACAAATCCCATCGATTCACTTAATAATAATGAAGAGTCGAATATATTTTGGGAAGATTCACAAATTCCCGAAGAAGAACCGGAAGAGGAGGAACCGGAAGAAGAGGAACTGGAAGAGGAGGAACCGGAAGAGGAGGAACCGGAAGAAGAAGAGGTTCCGGAGGAAGAAATATTGATACCTATAGTAAATCGATTAAATAAAAGAAAATCCTCAACCAACGAACCAAAGTTAATAATGGTCAATGGTGTTTCCGCCGAGGAAGCAAAATATTGGGAAGATTACCAATTTTCCGATGAATCGGATCCCGATGAGGATTCCGACGATGTTATAGAAATTACCTCGAACCAATTTAATAAAGCGAAAGAAAATAATAAGGGAAAAGGTATAAAAATAGAGAAACCCGATTCCAACCCCGATGAACTTTATATGTATCGTCAACATCCGTATTTCCTAAAATGTAACAATGACCCGGGAACCTCTAAACCACCAGGTTTTTCTAAACCATTGTGGAAAACGACGGCTCGTATTAGAGGAACACCATATATTCCCAGAAAATTAGGAAAACGAACCAAGTCCGAAGAATAAGAAACCAGTTATTCAGATTAGAGGGTTGTAATCATGTTGTGTATAATATGTATTGTAGTGTGCTTGTACTTTTATGTTCTATGTAAAAATTGCTTGTATTGTTTGTTAATTATCTTTTACGAATCTAATCCTTGTCTATTTTACAGTATAAAAAAAAAATGGACGTTAAAGGTAGACAACCGAATATTTTAGAAGATCTACCAGAGGATATGATTGAGGAAGTCTTGTCTAGAGTCGGTCAGAATTCATCAGCACAATTAATTATGGCAAAATTAACTTGTCAAACATTTGAAAGACTTTCCAGAAATGCCTTAGTTTATAAAAGGCTTTCCTTTGATAGGTGGGGTATATCACATTGGGGAGACCGTAAGTTACGCCGTGTTTTCTTTAAAGCGTTAAATGCTGGGAACCCAAATGCAATTTTATGCTACGGGTTAAGAACCTATTTTTGACTCAACATATCCCAACATAGGATTTCGTGAATTAGAAAGAGCTTCTAACATGCAACGTAAAGAAGCATGTTATGCTTACGGGTTAGTGATGTTCGCTTCTTACCAAAGTGAGAAAAAGAACATCGGATTGCAACTTTTAAATAAAACCTTCCCACAAGTGACGGATTCAGTAGTTGGGTGAGAAACAAGGTTTTTAGATTATTACGGGGTTGTTGGACATTACGAAACCCTCGTCCTTTTGACGACATTACAACATGCTGCCTAGCCAATGGTCATAACGGTTATTTTCCACAAGACCAAGGATGGGAAGTCGTCTTAGTAAAACCAGAATGCATGACTTGTTTCTGGACTTATGAACTACGTGTCTTTATTTCCTTTGTTGAACAACTTGCGTATTAACTAGGTTTATCTTCAAAAACTGTCATGTATCAAAGTGTATTTCATGTTATATCTAATAGAGCGAAGTTGTAAGTTTGAAGAATATTTGTATGTGATATATTATTATAATCAGTTTTTCATATGGAATTGTAGTAGTTGAATTGTATATTAGCTACTAAGTATGAACTTAACGGGTAGGTAGTACCGAATTTAATCTTATAAAACGCTAATATGAAGAAAAAGCTTTTTATAAATGAGTTCATATTATGCTACGAAATACTATTGACTACTCTTAATATTCTGTATGATTAACTCGATTCAGTTGGCTATTTTGAAGGAAATGGCACCGACTACTCGACACACCATGAATATGAGCAAAGAGGAATTTCGTACCTTTCTTGCTACAAACATAGCCACAGTACAGGCTGCGCTACATACCAACAATAACTCTGAATCTAGCAATGCAGCTAACGACGCAAGAAATCATGCAGGAGGCTCTTACAAAGAATTCACTGCCTGCAAACCTTTGGAATTTGATGGAACCGAAGGACCAATTGGATTGAAACGGTGGACCGAGAAAGTCAAATCGTTGTTTTCCATAAGTAAGTGTACTGAAGAGGACAAAGTTAAGTATGCTATGCATACCTTCACAGGTACTGCGTTAACGTGGTGGAACACCTATCTTGAACAGGTAGGACAAAATGCTGCTTACGCACTACCTTGGTCGGCATTCAAGCAATTGATGAACGAGCAGTACCGTCCTAGAAACGAAGTCAATAAACTCAAGGCAGAACTTAGAGAGTTACGAACACAAGGGTTCGACATTACCACATATGAACGACGATTCACAGAGTTGTACCTATTATGTCCGGGAGCATTCGAAGATGAAGAAGAGAAGATCGACGCATTTGTAAAAGGGTTACCAGTAAGGATTCTAGAAGATGTGAGTTCACACGAGCCCGCTTCTATACAGAAGGCAAGTCGAATGGCTCATAAACTCATAAATCAGATTGAGGGAAGAATTAAAGAGCAGGCAGCAAGAAGCCAACATGAAACAACTCAAGAGGAAGTGGGAGGAAAACGGTGACAAGAGTCACCAGTACAACAACAACAACAATTACAACCACAATCGCAACAACTATCCCAACAACCGCAAAAACAATCGCAACAATAACCGCAATCCTAACAATAACTACAACAAACATCCCAACAACAACAATAACTACAACAACCGTTTCAACAACAATAACAACCCCAACAACAACCTCAATAACAACAACGACAACAAAAACCAAAAACAGTCATGTCATAGGTGTGAAGAAAATCATCAGGGGTTTTGCATGACATTTTGCAACAGGTGTAAAAGAAATGGTCATAGCGCGACAAAGTGTGAGGTTTACGGACCAAAGTTTAACAGAACTAAAGGAACAAATAATGTCAGAACAAGTAATGCCGAAACTAATAGTGTCGGAGCAAGTAATACCAACGCTGTTTGTTATAAATGTGGAAAACCGAGCCACATTATTAGAAATTGCCCAAATCAGGGGAATACTAATTGGCAGGGCCGTGGAAGAGTTTTCAATATTAATGCGGCAGAAGTACAGGAAGACCCAGAGCTTGTTACGGGTACGTTTCTTATTGACGATAAATCTGCTTATGTTTTATTTGATTCGGGTGCGGATAGAAGCTATATGAGTAGAGAATTTGTGCTAAATTAAGTTGCCCATTGACGCCTTTGGATAATAAATTTTTACTCGAATTAGCAAATGGTAAATTAATTTCAGCAGATAATATATGTCGGGATAGAGAAATTAAACTGGGTGATGAAATGTTTAAGATTGATTTAATACCAGTTGAGTTAGGGAGTTTTGATGTAATAATTGGCATGGACTGGTTGAAGAAGGTAAGAGCAGCGGTCGTTTATTACAAAAATGCGATTCGCATTATGCGTGAAAAAGGAAAACCTTTAATGGTGTGCGGAGAAAAGAACAACGCGAAGTTAAATCTTATTAGTAGTTTGAAGGCGCAAAAACTAATAAGAAAAGGTTGTTATGTCATTCTAGCACACATCGAGGAAGTTAAACTTGAAGAAAAGAACATCAGTGATGTTCCCGTCGTAAAAGAATTTCCCGATGTATTTCCGAAAGAATTACCGGGATTACCCCCACATCGATCCGTTGAATTTCAAATAGACCTTGTACCAGGAGCTGCACCAATAGCTCGTGCTCCATACAGACTCTCACCCAGCGAAATGAAAGAATTACAAAGTCATTTATAGGAAATTTTAGAGCGTGGTTTCATTCGACCAAGCACATCACCATGGGGAGCTCCTGTTTTGTTTGCCAAGAAGAAAGATGGTACATTCAGGTTGTGTATCGACTACCGAGAGTTGAACAAACTTACCATCAAGAACCGCTACCCACTACCGAGAATCGACGACTTATTTGATCAACTACTAGGCTCGTTTGTTTATTCGAAGATCGATTTACGTTCTGGATATCATCAAATGCGGGTGAAGGAGGATGATATTCCAAAGACTGCTTTTAGGACGCGTTACAGTCATTATGAGTTTATGGTTATGCCGTTTGTATTGACTAACGCACCAGCTGTGTTCATGGACCTCATGAACTAAGTGTGTGGGCCATATCTTGACAAGTTTGTCATTATTTTCATCAATGACATACTTATTTACTCGAAGAATGATCAAGAGCACGAAGAACATTTGAGAAAAGTGCTAGAGTTGCTGAGAAAAGAAAAACTGTACGCTAAGTTTTCAAAGTGTGCATTTTGGTTGGAAGAAGTTCAATTCCTCGGCCATATAGTGAACAAAGAAGGTATTCAGGTGGATCCAGCAAAGATTGAAACCGTTGAAAAGTGGGAAACCCCGAAAACTCCGAAACACATACGCCAATTTTTAGGGCTAGCTGGTTATTACAGGAGATTCATCCAAGATTTTTCTAAAATAGAAAAACCCTTGACTGCATTAACGTATAAAGGGAGGAAATTTGAATGGAAGGATGAACAAGAAAAAGCGTTTCAATTGTTGAAGAAAAAGTTAACTACGGTACCTATATTGTCATTACCTGAAGGGAATGATGATTTTATGATATATTGTGATGCCTCAAAGCAAGGTCTCGGTTGTGTATTAATGCAACGAACGAAAGTAATTGCTTATGCGTCTAGACAATTGAAGATTCACGAGCAGAATTATACGACGCATGATTTGGAATTAGGCCGGTTGTTTTTGCATTAAAGACTTGGAGGCACTACTTATAGGGGGTCAAAAGTATTATATATACCGACCACAAAAGTCTTCAACACATATTTAATCAGAAATAACTGAACATGAGGCAGCGCGGAAGGATTGAATTATTGAATGATTACGACTTTGAGATTCGTTACCACCCAGGGAAGGTAAATCTGGTAGCTGACGCCTTGAGCAGAAAGGACAGAGAACCCATTCGTGTAAAATCTATGAATATAATGATTCACACTAACCTTACTACTCAAATAAAGGAGGCGCAACAAGGAGTTTTAAAAGAGGGAAACTTAAAGGATGAAATACCCAAAGGATCGGAGAAGCATCTTAATATTCGAGAAGACGGAACCCGGTATAGGGCTGAAAGAATTTGGGTACCAAAATTTGGAGATATGAGAGAAATGGTACTTAGAGAAGCTCATAAAACCAGATACTCAATACATCCTGGAATGGGGAAGATGTACAAGGATCTCAAGAAACATTTTTGGTGGCCAGGTATGAAAGCCGATGTTGCTAAATACATAGGGGAATGTTTGACGTGTTCTAAGGTCAAAGTGGAGCATCAGAAACCATCAGGTCTACTTCAACAACCCGAAATTCCGGAATGGAAAAGGGAAAACATAACCATGGATTTCATCACTAAATTGCCAAGGACTGCAAGTGGTTTTGATACTATTTGGGTAATAGTTGATCGTCTCACCAAATCAACACACTTCCTGCCAATAAGAGAAGATGACAAGATGGAGAAGTTAGCACGACTGTATTTGAAGGAAATCGTCTCCAGACATGGAATACCAATCTCTATTATCTCCGATAGGGATGGCAGATTTATTTCAAGATTCTGGCAGACATTACAGCAAGCATTAGGAACTCGTCTAGACATGAGTACTGCCTATCATCCACAAACTGATGGGCAGAGTGAAAGGATGATACAAACGCTTGAAGACATGGTACGATAATGTGTTATTGATTTCGGAAACAGTTGGGATCGACATCTACCGTTAGCAAAATTTTCCTACAACAACAGCTACCATTCAAGCATTGAGATGGCGCCGTTTGAAGCACTTTATGGTAGAAAGTGCAGGTCTCCGATTTGTTGGAGTGAAGTGGGGGATAGACAGATTACGGGTCCAGAGATAATACAAGAAACTACCGAGAAGATCATCCAAATTCAACAACGGTTAAAAACCGCACAAAGTCGACAAAAGAGCTACGCCGACATTAAAAGAAAAGATATAGAATTTGAAATTAGAGATATGGTCTTGCTTAAGGTTGCACCTTGGAAAGGCGTTGTTCGATTTGGTAAACAAGGGAAATTAAATCCAAGGTATATAGGACCATTCAAGATTATTGATCGTGTCTGACCAGTAGCTTACCGACTTGAATTACCACAACAACTCGCGGCTGTACATAACACTTTCCACGTCTCAAATTTAAAGAAATATTTTTCTAAAGAAGATTTCACTATTCCGTTAGACGAAATCCAAATCAACGAAAAACTTCAATTCGTCGAAGAACCCGTTGAAATAATGGATCGTGAGGTTAAAAGACTTAAGCAAAACAAGATATCAATTGTTAAAGTTCGATGGAATGCTCATAGAGGACCCGAGTTTACCTGGGAACGAGAAGATCAGATGATGAAGAAATACCCGCACTTATTTCCAGAAGATACGTCAACACCTCCAACTGCTTAAAATTTCGGGACGAAATTTATTTAACGGGTAGGTACTGTAGTGACCCGAACTTTTCCATGTTTATATATAATAAATGAAATTGATATTTATATGATTAAGTGTTTCCAACATGTTAAGCAATCAAACTTGTTAAGACTTGATTAATTGAAATAGGTTTTATATAGACAATTGACCACCCAAGTTGACCGGTGATTCACGAACGTTAAAACTTGTAAAAACTATATGATGACATATATATGATTATATATATAGTTAAAATGATATTATGATAAGTAAGTATCTCATTAGGTATTTTAACAATGAGTTATATACATAAAATTAAGTTTATTGAATTAAGAAACTCGAAACGATATATATAACGATTATCGTTATAACAACGTCTTACTAAATACATATGAATCATATTAAGATATTGATACACTATGTTTTATCATGATAAATGATAAGTAAACATGTCATTAAGTGTATTAACAATGAACTACATATGTAAAAACAAGACTACTAACTTAATGATTTCGAAACGAGACATATATGTAACGATTATCGTTGTAACAACATTTAACTGTATATATATCATACTAAGATATATTAATATATCATAATATCATGATAATGTAATAATTTAACATCTCTTTAGATATAATAAACAATGGGTTAACAACATTTAACAAGATCGTTAACCTAAAGGTTTCAAAACAACATTTACATGTAACGACTAACGATGACTTAACGACTCAGTTAAAATGTATATACATGTAGTGTTTTAATATGTATTCATAAACTTTTGAAAGACTTCAAGACACTTATCAAAATACTTCTACTTAACAAAAATGCTTACAATTACATCCTCGTTCAGTTTCATCAACAATTCTACTCGTATGCACTCGTATTCGTACTCATACAATAAACAGCTTTTAGATGTATGTACTATTGGTATATACACTCCAATGATCAGCTCTTAGCAGCCCATGTAAGTCACCTAACACATGTGGGAACCATCATTTGGCAACTAGCATGAAATATCTCATAAAATTACAAAAATATTAGTAATCATTCATGACTTATTTACATGTAAACAAAATTACACATCCTTTATATCTAATCCATATACCAACGACCAAAAACACCTGCAAACACTTTCATTCTTCAATTTTCTTCATCAAATTGATCTCTCTCAAGTTCTATCTTTAAGTTCTAAGTGTTCTTCATAAATTCTATAAGTTCTAGTTTCATAAAATCAAGAATACTTCCAAGTTTGCTAGCTTACTTCCAATCTTGTAAAGTGATCATCCAACCTCAAGTAATCTTTCTTATTTACAGTAAGATATCTTTATAATACAAGGTAATACTCATATTCAAACTTTGATTCGATATCTATAACTATAACAATCTTATTTTGAGTGGAAATCTTACTTGAACTTGTTTTCGTGTCATGATTCTGCTTCAAGAACTTTCAAGCCATCCAAGGATCCTTTGAAGCTATATCTATTTTTCTCATTTCCAGTAGGTTTATCCATAAAACCTGAGGTAGTAATAATGTTCATAACATCATTCGATTCATATATATAAAACTACCTTATTCGAAGGTTTAAACTTGAAATCACTAGAACATAGTTTAGTTAATTCTAAACTTGTTCGCAAACAAAAGTTAATCTTTCTAACTTGACTTTTAAAATCAACTAAAAACATGTTCTATATCTATATGATATGCTAACTTAATGATTTAAAACTTGAAAACACAAAAAACACCGTAAAACCGGACATACGCCGTCGTAGTAACACCGCGGGCTGTTTTGGGATTGATAATTAAAAACTATGATAAACTTTGATTTAAAATTTGTTCTTCTGGGAAAATGATTTTTCTTATGAACATAAAACTATATCTAAATATCATGGTTAAACTCAAAGTGGAAGTATGTTTTTCAAAATGGTCATCAAGACATCGTTCTTTCGACTGAAATGACTACCTCTTACAAAAACAACTTGTAACTTATATTTCAGACTATAAACCTATACTTTTTCTGTTTAGATTCATAAAATAGAGTTCAATATGAAACCATAGCAATTTGATTCACTCAAAACGGATTTAAAACGAAGAAGTTATGGGTAAAACAAGATTGGATATTTTTTTATTGTTGTAGCTACGGGAAATATTGTAACAATTCTATACAAATCATATCCTAGCTAACTTATATTGTATTATACATGTATTCTAATATATTATGTAATCTTGGGATACAATAGACACGTATGCAAATGTTTTGACATATCATATCGACCCATGTATATATATTATTTGGAACAACCATAGACACTCTATATGCAGTAATGTTTGAGTTAGCTATACAGGGTTGAGGTTGATTCCAAAAATATATATACTTTGAGTTGTGATATAGCCTGAGACGTGTATACACTGGGTCGTGGATTGATTCAAGATAATATATATCAATTTATTTCTGTACATATAACTATGGACAACTAGTTGTAGGTTACTAACGAGGACAGCTGACTTAATAAACTTAAAACATCAAAATGTATTAAAAATGTTGTAAATATATTTTGAATATACTTTGATATATATATGTATATATTTGTTATAGGTTCGTGAATCGACCAGTGGCCAAGTCTTACTCCCGACGAAGTAAAAATATGTGAAAGTGAGTTATAGTCCCACTTTTAAAATCTAATATTTTGGGATGAGAATACATGCAGTTTTATAATTGTTTTACGAAATAGACACAAGTAAATGAAACTACATTATATGGGTGAATTATCGAAGCCGAATATGCCCCTTTTGCTTGGTAGCCTAAGAATTAGTAAACCGATCTACTAATTGACGCGAATCCTAAAGATAGATCTATTGGGCCTAACGAACCCCATCCAAAGTACCAGATGCTTTAGTACTTCGAATTCGTTTGTATCATGTCCGAAGAATTTCCCGGAATGATAGGGGATATTCTTATATGCATCTTGTTAATGTCGGTTACCAGGTGTTCACCATATGAATGATTTTTATCTCTATGTATGGGATGTATATTGAAATATGAAATCTTGTAGTCTATTATTATGATTTGATAATATATAGGTTAAACCTATAACTCACCAACATTTTTGTTGACGTTTTAAGCATGTTTATTCTCAGGTGATTATTAAGAGCTTTTGCTGTTGCATACTAAAATAAGGACAAGATTTGGAGTCCATGCTTGTATGTTATTATGTAAAAATTGCATTCAAGAAACTTATTTTTGATGTAATATATTCTTATTGTAAACCATTATGTAATGGTCGTGTGTAAATGGTATATTTTAGATTATCATTATTTGATAATCTACGTAATGCTTTTTAAACCTTTATAGATAAAATAAAGGTTATGGTTGTTTTAAAAATGAATGCAGTCTTTGAAAAACGTCTCATATAGAGGTCAAAACCTCGCGACGAAATCAATTAATATGGAACGTTTATAATCAATATGAAGGGGACATTTCAATAGGAAAGATTTAAAACGTATTTCATGAAGGAACTTGGGTCTAAAATTGTCTAAATTTTTAAAACGCGATTCAAGTTTTTCATATTCAAAAAGTGTCGACTGCTACTGCTTGGAAATTCATTTTATCTTGTTTTGTTTCTGTTTTAACGATTCAAATGTCCCACAATCAAATCGTATATGTTTCAATCTCACATACTAAATCAAACAAATTAATTTGATGTTAAGAACTGATCTGAGCGACTAGCTGTAGAAGAAGATATCGGACAGGAATATTTTGGTTTATATATTAAAGGGTTTAATATAATTTCGGATGATGGGCAACAGCCTAACTGGTTTGATGTGTTGAGGGGTTTGCGAGTGGTCTCGGGTTTAATCCCTGCTGGGTGTAACTCTTTTTAAAATGAGCTTATAAGGTAGTTTATTTATCAATTATTATTTTTATTATTATTATTGTTATTGTTATTATTTTTATTATTATGATCATTATTATTGTTATAATTATTATTATGATTGTATTATTAGTAATATATTAATTATTATTAATATCATGGGTGCACTTATTATAATTATTACTGATGTTATTATTACCATTATTATTATTATTATTATTAAAAGTATTACTAATGTTATTATTATTATTCCTTTAGCATTTTAGTATCATTATCATTATTAAGACTATGGTTACTATTATTATTATTATCATAATTATAAGCAATATAATCATTATTATTATTATTATTATTATTATTATTATTATTATTATTATTATTATTATTATTATTATTATTATTATTATTATTATTATTATTATTATTATAAGTAACAATTATGATATTACTAGTAAATTTTAAACTTTAATATTATTATCGTGAATATGATGATTATTATTATTATTATTATTATTATTATTATTATTATTATTATTATTATTATTATTATTATTATTATTATTACTATTATTATTATTATGAAAGTAATATAAATTATTATCATTTTCGTAAATATTAGTATTAATATGTTTTTATAAATAATAGAAGTGTTAATATTGACAAAAGTAATAATATTATCACAAGAATTATTATTATTATGTAAGTATCAAAATTATTATCATGACTATCATTAACAGTAAAAATCAATATTATTACAAGCATTATTATAAATATCACTATTATTACTACTACGATTCTTATTATAATTATCAAAAGTAATGTTATTATTAATATTATCATTATAATCAAATACAACTTTTATTAATATTATTATGTATATAAAAATATACTTATAAGTAATATTACATATAAGCATGAAATTAATTATATTAACAATCTTTATATAAATATTCACATATAACAAATTAAGTAATTTTAAAGTTTATATATGTATATAACTATATAAATAATAATCATTTTCAAATATATATATATTCAATTTAAATATATAATATGTAAAAATATGAAATTATTCGATTACGAGTATATGTTTTAATATATATATATATATATATATATATATATATATATATATATATATATATATATATATATATATATATATATATGAATAATATAGGTTCGTGAATCCGAGACCAACCCTGCATTGTTCAGTTGATCAATATAGTCATATGTATTTTTACTACAAAACACATTAGGTGAGTTTCATTTGCTCCCTTTTTAAATGCTTTTGCAATATATATTTTTGAGACTGAGAATACATGCGCTATTTTTGTAACTGTTTTACGAAATAGACACAAGTAATTGAAACAACATTATATGGTTGAATGGATCGAAGCCGAATATACCCCTTTTAGCTTGGTAGCCTAAGAATTTGGGAACAGACCCCCAAATTGACGCAAATCCTAAAGATAGATCTATCGGGCCCAACAAGCCCCATTCTGGAATCTGGAATGCTTTAGTACTTCGATTTTATCATGTCCAATGGGTGTCCCGGAATGATGGGGATATTCTATATGCATCTTGTTAATGTCGGTTACCAGGTGTTCAATCCATATGAATGATTTTTGTCTCTATGCATGTGACGTATATTTATGAGAAATGAAAATCTTGTGGTCTATTAAAATGATGAAAATGAATGATTATGATAAACTAATGAACTCACCAACCTTTTGGTTGACACTTGAAAGCATGTTTATTCTCAGGTATGAAAGAAATCTTCCACTGTGCATTTGCTCATTTTAGAGATATTACTTGGAGTCATTCATGACATATTACAAAAGACGTTGCATTCGAGTCGTCGAGTTCATCAAGATTATTATTAAGTCAATTATAGTTGGATATATTATGAAATGGTATGCATGCCGTCAACTTTCGATAAAATGAAAGTTTGTCTTTTAAAAACGAATGCAATGTTTGTAAAATGTATCATATAGAGGTTAAGTACCTCGCGATGTAACCAAATGTAATTTATTCGTCCAGATGGATTAGGACGGGTTGTTAGAGTTGGTATCAGAGCGGTGGTCTTAGCGAACCAGGTCTTGCATTAGTGTGTCTAACTAATAGTTGTTTAGATGCATTAGTGAGTCTGGACTTCGACCGTGTCTGCATGTCAAAAGTTTTGCTTATCATTTTTGTCGAAAATTGGCTGCTTATCATTCTTAGTTTAGACACATCTTATTGCATTGATTGCATGAATATTGTATAGACAAAATTCATATCTTAGCGTATCTGTTACTGTAGACTTTGCTTGACAGCTTCCGTAGATTCCTCTGTAACTTATGGGATTTTAGTATTATATATGCATATGTAAATCATGTATTGCAGGGTACTAATCTACATCCTATAATCTATTTCTTATCAAAAATTCATCTGATGAATTCGTAGTCGACTTAATCAACGAAAACGAGAAGAAGGCAATTCCTTTCCACCAACCAAATTTCCCTCTTGGCAATGAACCTGAAGCACTTACCGGCGAATCTGTTCGAGACACCATTTTCTCTCTCATTTCCAGAGTATCTCTTCACAATTATATTCTATCCACAAGTCTAAACCTTATTCATCCACTCGTTCCGATCGACAATCATCCCAGAGTAATACAAGAAGTCAGCGAACTTCGTGCTCGAGTAATAGTTTTGAAAAATATGGTGCAAACTTACCAGCTTCAGCAACATCACCGACACCAACAGTACCACCAACATCAACACCAGCACCAACAACAACCCAAGTTTCAACATCACACGTCTCAACATCACAATCCATACCTCGAACTTATTAATCGTTCTACGTATCATTCTACATCAATTATCTTCATTCTTCATGGCGATTATGTAATCTCTAAAGTCTTAGAGATTATTTATTCTAGCTCAAACCAAAAAGCAATTGAGATTAATATCATATTAACTCATTAAATCCATGATTACATCTGAGGAAAATATATATGTAAGTATATTTTCATAAAGTTTGTAATTAAAAATTCTTTTGTACAAACTGTTAATGGTAAAAATATTTTAACGGGTAGGTAATACCCGAGGAATATTTAGATTTCACATTAATAAGTTACACTGTACATTCTTCCAATCTGATTCAACAGTCATTTACTATCCTACTTACATCCACAGAGATACGTATCCGTTCACTGCAGAATATCCAGTTTCATTCAATTTCATATTTAGATTTTGACCCATCAGAATCCAACAAGTGGCATAATGAAGAAAACATTGGACAAAATAAAATTTGTTAGAAACAAACAAATTAACTATGAATTTTTTTTTTGTTAAGAATCCACGCTAACTGTTCCTAGCTAACTGTTCCTAGCTAACTGATTACATTTTATTTATCGCAATTTATTTATCGCATTTTATTTATCGCAATTTTAATTCTCGCAATTTTATTTATCGTCATTTAATTTCTGTTATTTATTTTACGTACTTTAAATATCGGGACACGTATACAAGGTTTTGACATATCATATCGACGCATCTATATATATTATTTAGAATCACCATAGACACTCTATATGCCGTAATGACAGAGTTCGCTATACAGGGTTGAGGCTGATTCTATAATAATATATATACTTTGAGTTGTGATCGAGTCTGAGACATGTACACGGGTCACGATACGTATTTAATTCGAATATTATATATTAAACTATATATGAATTATTGAATTGCTAACTGTGGACTATCAATATTGGACAACTAAAATGAATTAAAATATTGATTATAACATATGAAACTAAACTATTCTTCAAGTTGCCACTTGATTTCATCTTAAACCTCATTTGTATCTTGACGATTACAATCTGCGTTCAAACTTTTCATGATTCTTGAAAACACCTCAATCGAGAGAATGAACCAACCACACTTCATCTACAGCAGAAAAGATTGATGCATATAGTTATGTACCTGAAAAACACTCGGAACCTGAGTAAACGTTTAACACGTAGCCGTGCTAATTCCTTAGTGTTATTATTACCCAAAATTACTTAATAATTCCTTTCAAAGTAGCAAATTTTGTCACAGCTTCAGCAAGACAATTTTGACTTTTCGTTCGAAACAACCTTATTATAACTTTGATATATATGCGTGCTCTTTTATTGTTACCGGGGAACTTTTCATATTCCACCATATTACCATCAGCGTTTAATCATCTAAAAACACAATTCTTCTGAAACCACCTCGGATTGATAACCGATGATTCAGATATCGTAGCATTAAATGCAGAGGAAACAAAAAAATGGTAGATGGTCTAAACGACCAAAAGTTGATGATAAAGAAAGGAGTGTTAGGAACGCTCGATAGAAAATTTGGTACTGAAAAACAGATTGAGCGAACTATGAAGGTGAAATGTCCCATTCATATTGATTATAAACGTTCCATATTAATTGATTTCGTCGTGAGGTTTTGACCTCTATATGAGACGTTTTTCAAAGACTGCATTCATTTTTAAAACAACCATAACCTTTATTTTATCGATAAAGGTTTAAAAAGCATTACGTAGATTATCAAATAATGATAATCTAAAATATACCGTTTACACACGACCATTACATAATGGTTTACAATATGAATATATTACATCAAAATAAGTTTCTTGAATGCAGTTTTACATAATATCATACAAGCATGGACTCCAAATCTTGTCCTTATTTAAGTATGCAACAGCGGAAGCTCTTAATAATCACCTGAGAATAAACATGCTTAAAACATCAAAAAAAATATTGGTGAGTTATAGGTTTAACCTATACATTATCAAATCATAATAATATCCACAAGATTTCATATTTCAATACATCCCATACATAGAGATAAAAATCATTCATATGGTGAATACCTAGTAACCGACATTAACAAGATGCATATAAGAATATCCCCATCATTTCGGGACATCCATCGGACATGATATAAAAACTCGAAGTACTAAAGCATCCTCTACAACAGATGGGGTTTGTTGGGCCCAATAGATCTATCTTTAGAATTCACGTCAATTAGTAGACTGGTTTACTAATTCTTAGGTTACCAAGTAAAAGGGGCATATTCGGCTTCGATCGTTCAACCATAGAAAGTAGTTTCATGTCCTTGTGTCTATTTTGTAAAAGATTTATAAAGCTGCATGTATTCTCATCCCAGAAATATTAGATTTTAAAAGTGGGACTATAACTCAATTTCACAGATTTTTACTTCGTCGGGAAGTAAGACTTGGCCACTGGTCGATTCACGAACCTATAACAAATATGTACATATATATCAAAAATATGTTCAAAATATATTTACAACATTTCTAATACGTTTTAATGTTTTAAGTTTATTAAGTCAGCTGTCCTCGTTAGTAACCTACAACTAGTTGTCCATAGTTAGATGTACATAAATAAATTGATATATATTATCTTGACCCAATCCACGACCCAGTGTATACACGTCTCAGGCAAGATCACAGCTCAAATTATATATATTTTTTTAATCAACCTTAACCCTGTATAGCTAACTCCAATATTACTACATATAAAGTGTCTATGGCTGTTCCAAATAATATATATAGATGGGTCGATATGATATGTCAAAACATTTGCATACGTGTCTATGGTATCCCAAGATTACATAATATATTAGAATATATGTATTATACAATATAATTTAGCTAGGATATGATTAATATAGATTTGTTACCAATTTTCACGTAGCTACAACAAGTAAAAATATCCAATCTTGTTTTACCCATAACTTCTTCGTTTTAAATCCGTTTTGAGTGAATCTAATTGCTATGGTTTCATATTCAACTTAAGTTTATGAATCTATACAGAAAAAGTATAAGTTTATAGTCATAAATACAGGTTACAAGTCATTTTTGTAAAGGTAGTCATTTCAGTCGAAAGAACGACGTCTAGATGACCATTTTGGAAAACATACTTTCACTTTGAGTTTAATCATGATTTTGGGATATAGTTTCATGTTCATAAGAAAAATAATTTTCCCAGAAGAACAACTTTTAAATCAAAGTTTATCATAGTTTTTAATTAACTAACCCAAAACAACCCGCGGTGTTACTACGACGGCGTATATCCAGTTTTACGGTGTTTTTCGTGTTTTCAGGTTTTAAATCATTAAGTTATCATATCATATAGATATAGAACATGTGTCTAGTTGATTCTAAAAGTCAAGTTATGTGATGACCCGGAAATTTTTGACCAAATTTAAACTTAATCTTTAACGTTTCCGACACGATAAGCAAAGTCTGTAAAGTTGAATCTCAAAATTTTTGAACTATTCAATTACCTTTCGATTGTTCTCAACGATTCACGAACAATTATAGGTAAATAGATACATATATATACCATAACTTGAAAACGTAACAAAGTGTTGAGTATATGATACTGTGCATTAAACTTATTGGTATGATTATCTGATTGATATATTTAGATACAGAGTTAAAAGATTATGCCAAACGATTGAATTAAAAGATAATTATTGAGTCCCTTAAGGATTATGATATTATTACGGGTCTCTGTTGTAAGGTCCACGTTGATTTGGGAAATCATTCATTCTTAACGGTATTCGGAATAAATGGTAAAGTGTTTGTTTAAATAACGTAATTTGGACACATACAATAATAAGGAATATCAACTGTTGGAATTAGATATATGAATAACTTGCGATATGTATTTTAAAACGTGTTTATTAATATCGAAAATATATATTTAACAATACGATAAAATATAACATTAACTTGGTCATAAAAACGAATAGTTATTATATATATATTAACAAATAGCGAGACGATGATTTATAGAAGTAAATGATCAAAATACTCGAAAGTTTAAGATATACTTTTAGTGGTATAGTTTAGGGATAATTTAAGGCTATATTTTGACAAAGGTACGTGACACGAAATGTAAAATACAAGTTTTCTCAGCGTACGAAAGGACATTTGAAAAACCGGAACCGGGACATAAGTCGAGTGATGATGTACAACTTATCGGAACAAAAATTACAAGTCAACTATGCATGCGAATTTAATATAATATATAATTAATTATATAAATTAAATATATTATATATATTATATAAAATTATGTCGACAAACAAAAAGTTAAAAGTTTGTGAGCTGGATCAGAGGGCCATGCGTTCGCATGGCCTTGAAGCACAAATCCCATGCAATCGCATGGGGTGCTTTTTCAGAAAAGGTTCTATAAATTGCACGATTTCAGTTCTCACACTCTTAATATTACTCCTAAGTATTTATTTATATTATTATTATTATTATTATTATTATTATATTATTATTATTATTATTACTATTATTATTATTATTATTATTATTATTATTATTATTAAGATTAATATTATTATTAATCTTATTATTATTAGTATTATTAATTAGTATTATACATAAAATACTACGACGAGGTTATGAGCGTGTCACCTTCAAAATGGGTTTTCGAGCGGGATAGAGCTAAGGAAATTATGGGTAATGTTCGGGGGTATATTTATGAATCAAACCTAGTGTTTATCATCTCCGTTATGTCTACGTACTTTTCTACAATATTGAATCTCAATATTAATACGTAAGCATTTATATTTTATATTTTATAAATTAATAGTGTATACATACTAGTGCTCGAGTGTATATATTTATACATGCCTGTATGCTAAATTTCGTCGTTAAAAAGTTTATAATAAATCACGAATCAAATAAATATATTACGGGTAAAAGGTATATGATATACATGTTTTCGGAAAGCTGGCAAAAAATCAATAACTTTTCATTTAGATATCGAATAGTTTCGAGGAACGAATCAAAAGATATGGTCAACTGAATTATAATTGACATTAATTGGAATTGCTTTTTGAATCTGCAATTAATACTTAAACAACTTGTTTACGAGATTGATAAAATAGATTTTTGAATATTATCAACCGAGTAAATGAATCCTTATATAAGGTATGTCTCGTTTGTTGAACTATTGTCAAAATTGACTTTTTGAAACAACTTGAATAACTTTTGTATGTCAATTTCGAGCATTAGGATTGTGATACACTATGACCTGACCTAGCTTGATAGACATTTATTGACCAATATATGTTCTCTAGGTTGAGATCTACGATTATTTGATATACCGAGTTTCGGTCACATTACGATGAACAACTTTATGTGCTGCTAAGGTGAGTTTCATTTGCTCCCTTTTTAATTGCTTTTGAAATCTATATTTTTGGGCTGAGAATACATGCACTTTATTTTAAACGCAATGGATACAAGTACATACTAAATTCTACACTGAGTTTGAACCGAAAATCCCTTAGCTTTGGTAACTGTTAACTGCCAGTTATAAGAACTGGTGGGCGCGAGTAGTAGTATATGGATCCATAGGGCTTGATATCCCCGTCCGAGCTAGAGCACTAGCCTTTTAACGGACGTATGCTATTTGAGAAGCGTACACGTTGGTTTGCGTGTATTATTAAGATGATTATACAAAGGGTACAAATCATATATACGTTAAGTTTAGTTACCAGGGTGCTCAATTTCGTAGAATATTTTGATAAACGTTTCTGGATGAAACAACTGAAATCTTGTGATCTATCTTTATATACAGATTATGTGAAACATACAAACTATGAACTCACCAACCTTTGTGTTGACACTTGTTAGCATGTTTATTCTTAGGTTCCCTAGAAGTCTTCCGCTGTTTGCTTATATGATAGACAAGCTATGTGCATGGAGTCTTATATGGCATATTTTTCAAGAAAACGTTGCATTCACCAATTCATCATCATGTACCTTATTTTGACTGCATTGTCAACGGAAGTACTATTGTAAACTATTATATACGGTGATTGTCTATATGTAGAAATCATCAGATGTCGAAAACCTTTGATTTAAATATTCATTTATGGTGTGCCTTTTCAAAAGAATGCAATGTTTACAAAACGTATCATATAGAGGTCAAATACCTCGCAATGAAATCAATGAATGACGTGTTCATCCATATGGATTTGGAGCGATCGTCACAGTTGGTATCAGAGCGTTGGTCCTAGTGAACCAAGTCTTGCATAAGTGTGTCTAACTGATAGTTGTTAGGATGCATTAGTAAGTCTGGACTTCGACTGTGTCTGCATATCAAAAGTTTTACTTATCATTTCTTGTCAGAAATTACCTGTCTATCATCTTAAGTCTAAACGCGTCTTACTGCATTGATTGCATAGATAGTATATAGACAAAATTCATATCTTGGCATATCTATTACAGTAAACTTTGACTGCCATCTTCCGAAAATTTCTCCGTAATTTACGGGATTTTGGTATTATATATACATATGTAAATTATGTATTGAAGAGTACCAATCTAAATTCTATAATCTATTTCATATCAAAAATCATCTCTCTAATTATACAAGATGGATCCCGTATCTAGTTCAAATTCCTTAAATTTCGACAGCTATTCCGATATGGATATTCAACTGAATTCCGAAGACAGTGTAACCGGAATGGATCAACCAATTAGCCATCATCTATTCTGGATGAATTGGGGATGGGTTCGTAGCTAACTTAATTATTGGAGACAAGAAGAAGGCGATCCCTTCCATCCACCACATTGCCCTCTTGGCGAAGAACCTGAAGCACTTACCGGCGAACCTGTTCGAGACACCATTTTCTCTCTCATTTCCAGAGTATATCGTCATGACCATATACTATCTCAAATTCTGGATCTTATTCATCCGCTCGTCCGAACCGCCAATCATCCCGGTGTAGTAGAAGAAGTCAACGAGCTTCGTGCTCGGGTAGTGTCTTTGGAGAATATGGTGCAAAGTTACAAACACCAGCAGCATCACCGGCATCAACAGTACCACCGACAACAACACCAACAGTACCATTGCCACCACCAACAACATCCGCATCGCAAACCTCAACTTCACAATCTGTTCCACGAGCATCAACGTCATACGCACCGTAGTTACCAAGAAATACCAGCAACAATAACCGATGAAGTATTAACTCATTTTCCCTGAAGAAATTTTATGTATATTTAATATATATAAATTTTAAAACCATCATAAATCTTTTCGTACTAAGCTATTATGTATGAATTGAAAAAGGGTAAATACTACTCGGTTAAATTCATATTATTAATGTGCTATGATGTACATCCTTCGATAACAACTTAACCTTGTTAACTACAATCTCTATTTCAACGCAATGAATTCCATTTCCTAATAAACCAAGTGTATTATTCAATTACATAATTGATTCTACATTTTCATTTTCGATGTACTCGAAACTTTCCAGAAAACATCATCTGTGCCTTGTAAGGTTCACAAAAATTCCCCGAGCATCAATATCCTTCACCAAGGAATAAGAATAAATAATGAAGTATTGATTTCATTAGTGAGATACTCCGCGAAGATTATGTAATCTCTAATGTTTTAGAGATCATTTATTTGTAAGTCAAGCCGAAAATCAAATGAGCTTAATATGATATTAACTCATTAAATCTGTATTACATCTGAAGAAAATATACATACATATATTTTCATAAAGACGGTAATAAAAATTCTTTTGTACAAAATATTAATTGTGAAATCTTTAACGGGTAGGTAATACTCGGGAAATATATAAGTTCACAATTAATATGTTACACTGTACATTCTTCAACTTTGATTATAAAAAAAATTATTAACAATGCTCACAATGATATACAATCGTTTTCATACAAATTCAATTACATATTCTGATATTGACGGATCAGAATCCAAGTCATAACTCTGAACCGGTGAAATCATTCTTAGATCTCTACATCTTTCAAAGCTATACTTTGACTTCAAAACTGTGAAAGATCCTTTAGTATTGTTTTTACCAAAAATAACCTTGCAGTTCCTTTTCAAAGTATCCAGTATTATCAACCATTCAACCAGTCAACGACAACCTTTCAGACTTGAAACTTTGGTATATACGTTTTTGTTACCGGAGAACCTTTTATGTTCCACCACATTAGCAGTAAATTTACCAACAACTTCATTTATCCTTGACCTTTCGAAAAACCCATATACTCATTGAAACCCTATCATGTACTCATCCACATCTTGTAACAATAATTGTCATACCAACTACCGGGAATTAGCAATCAGTATTTCGAATTTTGCAGCAATTCTACGCCAACGGATATATATATACATATAATGTCTATCTTCTAGACTTACATACTTCGAATGTGAAGTTTCTGAAAAACATCCCAAACTATGAACTAGCCCTCCGAATTTTGGAAAAATGCTGATGAAGCAGCAAAAACTGTAAACGACCTTAACAGTCAAAAGTTTGATGATAAATAATAGTATGGTGGTAAAGCTGAGAAAACGAGAAGGTTTGGAACTGGAAAACGGATTGAGCAGACTATGAAGGAGGCTGTAGACAAATAACAAAGACGAAATCTACCTTCAAAGAATACAAATGATTCAGTGTCTGCAGAAATCCTTAGCAAATATCTTGCTCCTTACTCTAAAACCTTTGCGGACAATATTTTTCATCATCATCTTATCTTAAATATTCTAAGATATCATCGTATCTTCCATTATAAATATCATCCATATTTCTGAAGATATTTTTATAATTATTCTTATCTGAAATCATTCATCTCTTCGCGCTATCTGTGTTACATTATAAAAGAAACTATTTTAGTTTCTAAAATCTGAAAAATTCGAAAAATGGATGTTTGAAGTAGTGTTGGGAACTGAAGCATGAATTAGTATAATATAATGACACTTGATCAACGTGATTATATTACAGTAAGTCATGCTGAGTTTCTAATGGAACGTGATAAAGGTTCACAGATCATACCCTCATCATGAACCATGTTACATAACTCTTTCATTCTATTTAACCTCTAAACATATTAAGAAAATATTTTTCTTGATGATTCGGTCTTTTTCGAGGTATTCTAGTAATTTGACAAGTCAGATTGTGCCATTACCGTTTCTTTCTTAGAACATTAATTATGTTCATTTCAAAATCCATACCTACGAATTTTGGACCATTATTCGCTTGACTTAAAGTCGGGAAGAGAAAACGAAAGCATGAAGCTCCGAAATATAATGGAAAATATAAAGCCCGAAAACAACCCCGAAATTACAAACCGTGTATATCAATGCGTATAGCAATATAAAGACACGGGAGAATGAAAAACAATATAACCCCAAGGTAATAGTAGAAGAAAATAACCTCCTCTGGTGGCAGATGAAAAAGAAGAATGAATGATATGATAGCCAAGAAAATATCAAGAATCAGAACTAGATGAAGCATTTTCACAAATCTTTTGTAAGTATGAAATAAGAAAGAAGATTATAGGAGTGGTGAAAATAAATGAAACGGAAGAGGTTAATTTATAGCAAAATATCAGACATAGCAATCGAGGCAGATTACGCATTTAATCAAAGAAAATCCTAATTTCCTTAAATTCTGAAGAATCAAATCTTATTTAAATTATGAAGATTTTCTATTCCTTAAATTCCGGTAATCAATCGTTACTACATCAAGAGATAAGACGAATCTCTATTCTCTATTTCACTCTCTTACGATAACTTCTCTCATACGCTTCGAGTAATCGGATTGTTTTATCCGTATTATTTAATGGTGATAAAATTCTATTTACCAACTCATATTCGTCATGAAAACATTTTTATTGTCAGCCATGACGACCTCACTCAAATTTCGGGACGAAATTTCTTTAACGGGTAGGTACTGTGATGACCCGGAAATTTTTGACCAAATTTAAACTTAATCTTTAACGTTTCCGACACGATAAGCAAAGTCTGTAAAGTTGAATCTCAAAATTTTTGAACTATTCAATTACCTTTCGATTGGTCTCAACGATTCGCGAACAATTATAGGTAAATAGATACATATATATACCATAACTTGAAAACATAACAAAGTGTTGAGTATATGATACTGTGCATTAAACTTATTGGTTTGATTATCTGATTGATATATTTAGATACAGAGTTAAAAGATTATGCCAAACGATTGAATTAAAAGATAATTATTGAGTCCCTTAAGGATTATGATATTATTACGGGTCTCTGTTGTAAGGTCCACGTTGATTTGGGAAATCATTCATTCTTAACGGTATTCGGAATAAATGGTAAAGTGTTTGTTTAAATAACGTAATTTGGACACATACAATAATAAGGAATATCAACTGTTGGAATTAGATATATGAATAACTTGCGATATGTATTTTAAAACGTGTTTATTAATATCGAAAATATATATTTAACAATACGATAAAATATAACATTAACTTGGTCATAAAAACGAATAGTTATTATATATATATTAACAAATAGCGAGACGATGATTTATAGAAGTAAATGATCAAAATACTCGAAAGTTTAAGATATACTTTTAGTGGTATAGTTTAGGGATAATTTAAGGCTATATTTTGACAAAGGTACGTGACACGAAATGTAAAATACAAGTTTTCTCAGCGTACGAAAGGACATTTGAAAAACCGGAACCGGGACATAAGTCGAGTGATGATGTACAACTTATTGGAACAAAAATTACAAGTCAACTATGCATGCGAATTTAATATAATATATAATTAATTATATAAATTAAATATATTATATATATTATATAAAATTATGTCGACAAACAAAAAGTTAAAAGTTTGTGAGCTGGATCAGAGGGCCATGCGTTCGCATGGCCTTGAAGCACAAATCCCATGCAATCGCATGGGGTGCTTTTTCAGAAAAGGTTCTATAAATTGCACGATTTCAGTTCTCACACTCTTAATATTACTCCTAAGTATTTATTTATATTATTATTATTATTATTATTATTATTATTATTATTATTATTATTATTATTATTATTATTATATTATTATTATTATTATTATTACTATTATTATTATTATTATTATTATTAAGATTAATATTATTATTAATCTTATTATTATTAGTATTATTAATTAGTATTATACATAAAATACTACGACGAGGTTATGAGCGTGTCACCTTCAAAATGGGTTTTCGAGCGGGATAGAGCTAAGGAAATTATGGGTAATGTTCGGGGGTATATTTATGAATCAAACCTAGTGTTTATCATCTCCGTTATGTCTACGTACTTTTCTACAATATTGAATCTCAATATTAATACGTAAGCATTTATATTTTATATTTTATAAATTAATAGTGTATACATACTAGTGCTCGAGTGTATATATTTATACATGCTTGTATGCTAAATTTCGTCGTTAAACAGTTTATAATAAATCACGAATCAAATAAATATATTACGGGTAAAAGGTATATGATATACATGTTTTCGGAAAGCTGGCAAAAAATCAATAACTTTTCATTTAGATATCGAATAGTTTCGAGGAACGAATCAAAAGATATGGTCAACTGAATTATAATTGACATTAATTGGAATTGCTTTTTGAATCTGCAATTAATACTTAAACAACTTGTTTACGAGATTGATAAAATAGATTTTTGAATATTATCAACCGAGTAAATGAATCCTTATATAAGGTATGTCTCGTTTGCTGAACTATTGTCAAAATTGACTTTTTGAAACAACTTGAATAACTTTTGTATTTCAATTTCGAGCATTAGGATTGTGATACACTATGACCTGACCTAGCTTGATAGACATTTATTGACCAATATATGTTCTCTAGGTTGAGATCTACGATTATTTGATATACCGAGTTTCGGTCACATTACGATGAACAACTTTATGTGCTGCTAAGGTGAGTTTCATTTGCTCCCTTTTTAATTGCTTTTGCAATCTATATTTTTGGGCTGAGAATACATGCACTTTATTTTAAACGCAATGGATACAAGTACAAACTAAATTCTACACTGAGTTTGAACCGAAAATCCCTTAGCTTTGGTAACTGTTAACTGCCAGTTATAAGAACTGGTGGGCGCGAGTAGTAGTATATGGATCCATAGGGCTTGATATCCCAGTCCGAGCTAGAGCACTAGCCTTTTAACGGATGTATGCTATTTGAGAAGCGTACACGTTGGTTTGCGTGTATTATTAAGATGATTATACAAAGGGTACAAATTATATATACGTTAAGTTTAGTTACCAGGGTGCTCAATTTCGTAGAATATTTTGATAAACGTTTCTGGATGAAACAATTGAAATCTTGTGATCCATCTTTATATACAGATTATGTGAAACATACAAACTATGAACTCACCAACCTTTGTGTTGACACTTGTTAGCATGTTTATTCTCAGGTTCCCTAGAAGTCTTCCGCTGTTTGCTTATATGATAGACAAGCTATGTGCATGGAGTCTTATATGGCATATTTTTCAAGAAAACGTTGCATTCACCAATTCATCATCATGTACCTTATTTTGACTGCATTGTCAATGGAAGTACTATTGTAAACTATTATATACGGTGATTGTCTATATGTAGAAATCATCAGATGTCGAAAACCTTTGATTTAAATATTCATTTATGGTGTGCCTTTTCAAAAGAATGCAATGTTTACAAAATGTATCATATAGAGGTCAAATACCTCGCAATGAAATCAATGAATGACGTGTTCGTCCATATGGATTTGGAGCGATCATCACAAGTTAGAAGGATTAACTTTTGTTTGCGAACAAGTTTAGAATTAACTAAACTATGTTATAGTGATTTCAAGTTTAAACATTCGAATAAGGTAGTTTTATATATATGAATTGAATGATGTTATGAACATCATTACTACCTCAGGTTTTGTGGATAAACCCACTGGAAATGAGAAAAATATATCTAGCTTCAAAGGATCCTTGGATGGCTTGAAAGTTCTTGAAGCAGAATCATGACACGAAAACAAGTTCAAGTAAGATTTCCACTCGAAATAAGATTGTTATAGTTATAGAAATTTAATAAAAATTTGAATATGAGTATTACCTTATATTAGAAAGATATCTTACTATAAATAAGAAAGATTTCTTGAGGTTAGATGATCACTTTACAAGATTGGAAGTAAGCTAGCAAACTTGGAAGTATTCTTGATTTTATGAAACTAGAACTTATAGAATTTATGAAGAACACTTAGAACTTGAAGATAGAATTTGAGAGAGATCAATTTGATGAAGAAAATTGAAGAATGAAAGTGTTTGTAGGTGTTTTTGGTCGTTGGTATATGGATTAGATATAAAGGATGTGTAATTTTGTTTACATGTAAATAAGTCATGAATGATTACTAATATATTTGTAATTTTATGAGATATTTCATGCTAGTTGCCAAATGATGGTTCCCACATGTGTTAGGTGACTTACATGGGCTGCTAATAGCTTATCATTGGAGTGTATATACCAATAGTACATACATCTAAAAGCTGTGTATTGTACGAGTATGAATACGGGTGCATACGAGTAGAATTGTTGATGAAACTGAACGAGGGTGTAATTGTAACATTTTTGTTAAGTATAAGTATTTTGATAAGTGTCTTGAAGTCTTTAAAAAGTGTATGAATACATATTAAAACACTACATGTATATACATTTTAACTGAGTCGTTAAGTCATCGTTAGTCGTTACATGTAAATGTTGTTTTGAAACCTTTAGGTTAACGATCTTGTTAAATGTTGTTAACCCATTGTTTATTATATCTAAAGAGATGTTAAATTATTACATTATCATGATATTATGATATATTAATATATCTTAGTATGATATATATACAGTTAAATGTTGTTTCAACGATAATCGTTACATATATGTCTCGTTTCGAAATCATTAAGTTAGTAGTCTTGTTTTTACATATGTAGTTCATTGTTAATACACTTAATGACATGTTTACTTATCATTTATCATGATAAAACATAGTGTATAATATCTTAATATGATTCATATGTATTTAGTAAGACGTTGTTATAACGATAATCGTTATATATATCGTTTCGAGTTTCTTAATTCAATAAACTCAATTTTATGTATATAACTCATTGTTAAAATACCTAATGAGATACTTACTTATCATAATATCATGTTAACTATATATATAATCATATATATGTCATCATATAGTTTTTACAAGTTTTAACGTTCGTGAATCACCGGTCAACTTGGGTGGTCAATTGTCTATATAAAACCTATTTCAATTAATCAAGTCTTAACAAGTTTGATTGCTTAACATGTTGGAAACACTTAATCATATAAATATCAATTTCATTTATTATATATAAACATGGAAAGGTTCGGGTCACTACAGTACCTACCCGTTAAATAAATTTCGTCCCGAAATTTTAAGCAGTTGGAGGTGTTGACGTATCTTCTGGAAATAAGTGCGGGTATTTCTTCATCATCTGATCTTCTCGTTCCCAGGTAAACTCGGGTCCTCTATAAGCATTCCATCGAACTTTAACAATTGGTATCTTGTTTTGCTTAAGTCTTTTAACCTCACGATCCATTATTTCAACGTGTTCTTCGACGAATTGAAGTTTTTTGTTGATTTGGATTTCGTCTAATGGAATAGTGAGATCTTCTTTAGAAAAACATTTCTTTAAATTTGAGACGTGGAAAGTGTTATGTACAGCCGCGAGTTGTTGTGGTAATTCAAGTCGGTAAGCTACTGGTCAGACACGATCAATAATCTTGAATGGTCCTATATACCTTGGATTTAATTTCCCTTGTTTACCAAATCGAACAACGCCTTTCCAAGGTGCAACCTTAAGCAAGACCATATCTCCAATTTCAAATTCTATATCTTTTCTTTTAATGTCGGTGTAGCTCTTTTGTCGACTTTGTGCGGTTTTTAACCGTTGTTGAATTTGGATGATCTTCTCGGTAGTTTCTTGTATTATCTCTGGAACCTTAATCTGTCTATCCCCCACTTCACTCCAACAAATCGGAGACCTGCAATTTCTACCATAAAGTGCTTCAAACGGCGCCATCTCAATGCTTGAATGGTAGCTGTTGTTGTAGGAAAATTCTGCTAACGGTAGATGTCGATCCCAACTATTTCCGAAATTAATAACACATGCTCGTAGCATGTATTCAAGCGTTTGTATCATCCTTTCACTTTGCCCATCAGTTTGTGGATGATAGGCAGTACTCATGTCTAGACGAGTTCCTAATGCTTGCTGTAATGTCTGCCAGAATCTTGAAATAAATCTGCTATCTCTATCAGAGATAATAGAGATTGGTATTCCATGTCTGGAGACGACTTCCTTCAAATACAGTCGTGCTAACTTCTCCATCTTGTCATCTTCTCTTATTAGCAGGAAGTGTGCTGATTTGGTGAGACGATTAACTATTACCCAAATAGTATCAAAACCACTTGCAGTCCTTGACAATTAGTGATGAAATCCATGGTAATGTTTTCCCATTTCCATTCTGGGATTTCGGGTTATTGAAGTAGACCTGATGGTTTCTGATGCTCAGCTTTGACCTTAGAACACGTCAAATATTCCCCTACGTATTTAGCAACATCGGCTTTCATACCTGGCCACCAAAAATGTTTCTTGAGAATTTTGTACATCTTCCCCGTTCCAGGATGTATTGAGTATCTGGTTTTATGAGCTTCTCTAACTACCATTTCTCTCATATCTCCAAATTTTGGTACCCAAATTCTTTCAGCCCTATACCGGGTTCCGTCTTCCCAAATATTAAGATGCATCTCTGATCCTTTGGGTATTTCATCCTTTAAATTTCCCTCTTTTAAAACTCCTTGTTGCGCCTCCTTTATTTGAGTAGTAAGGTTATTGTGAATCATTATATTCATAGCTTTTACTCGAATGGGTTCTCTGTCCTTTCTACTCAAAGCGTCGGCTACCACATTCGCCTTCCCCGGGTGGTAACGAATCTCAAAGTCATAATCATTCAATAATTTAATCCACCTGCGCTGCCTCATGTTCAGTTGTTTATGATTAAATATATGTTGAAGACTTTTGTGGTCGGTATATATAATACTGTTGACCCCATATAAGTAGTGCCTCCAAGTCTTTAATGCAAAAACAACCGCGCCTAATTCCAAATCATGCGTCGTATAATTCTGCTCGTGAATCTTCAATTGTCTAGACGCATAAGCAATTACCTTCGTTCGTTGCATTAATACACAACCGAGACCTTGCTTTGAGGTGTCACAATATATCACAAAATCATCATTCCCTTCAGTGAATGACAATATAGGTGCTGTAGTTAACTTTTTCTTTAACAATTGAAACGCTTTCTCTTGTTCATCCTTCCATTCAAATTTCCTCCCTTTATGCGTTAATGCAGTCAAGGGTTTTGCTATTCTGGAAAAATCTTGGATGAACCTTCTGTAGTAACCAGCTAGTCCTAAAAATTGGCGTATATGCTTCGGAGTTTTCAGGGTTTCTCATTTTTCAACGGTTTCAATCTTTGCTGGATCCACCTGAATACCTTCTTTGTTCACTATGTGACTGAGAAATTGAACTTCTTCCAACCAAAATGCACACTTTGAAAACTTACCGTACAGTTTTTCTTTTCTCAGCAACTCTAGCACTTTTCTTAAATGTTCTTCATGCTCTTGATCATTCTTCGAGTAAATAAGTATGTCATCGATGAAAACAATGACAAACTTGTCAAGATATGGCCCACACACTCGGTTCATGAGGTCCATGAACACAGCTGGTGCGTTCGTCAATCCAAACGGCATAACCATAAACTCGTAATGACCGTAACGCGTCCTAAAAGCAGTCTTTGGAATATCATCCTCCTTCACCCGCATTTGATGATACCCAGAACGTAAATCAATCTTCAAATAAACTGACGAGCCTTGTAGTTGATCAAATAAGTCGTCGATTCTCTGTAGTGGGTAGCGGTTCTTGATGGTAAGTTTGTTCAACTCTCGGTAGTCGATACACAACCTAAATGTACCATCCTTCTTCTTGACAAACAAAACAGGAGCTCCCCACGGTGATGTGCTTGGTCAAATGAAACCACGCTCTAAAAGTTCTTGTAATTGGCTATGAAGTTCCTTCATTTCACTAGGTGCGAGTCTGTATGGAGAACGAGCTATTGGTGCAACTCTCGGTACAAGGTCTATTTGAAATTCAACGGATCGGTGTGGAGGTAGTCCCGGTAATTCTTTCGGAAATACATTGGGAAATTCTTTTATGATTGGAACATCATTGATGTTCTTTTCTTCAGAATTGACTTTCTCGACGTGTGCTAGCACAGCATAGTAACCTTTTCTTATTAGTTTATGTGCCTTCAGGTTACTAATAAGATTTAACTTCGCGTTGCTCTTTTCTCCGTACACCATTAAGGGTTTTCCTTTTTCTCGTATAATGCGAATTGCATTTTTGTAACAAATGATCTCTGCTTTTACTTCTTTCAACCAGACCATACCGATTATCACATCAAAACTCCCTAACTCTACCGGTATCAAGTCAATCTTAAATGTTTCGCTAACCAGTTTAATTTCTCGATTCTGACATATATTATCTGTTGTAATTAATTTACCGTTTGCTAATTCGAGTAAAAATTTATTATCCAAGGGCGTCGGTGAACAACTTAGTTTAGCACAATAATCTCTACTCATATAGCTTCTATCCGCACCCGAATCAAATAAAACATAAGCAGATTTATTATCAATGAGAAACGTACCCGTAACAAGCTCCGGGTCTTCCTGCACTTCTGCCGTATTAATATTGAAAACTCTTCCGCGGACCTGCCCATTAGTATTCCCCTGATTCGGGCAATTTCTACTAAAGTGGTCCGGTTTTCCACATCCAAAACAAACTATGGCGGTATTATTTGTTCCGAAATTATTTGTTCCTTTAGTTCTGTTATGCATTGGTCAGTAGATTTCGCACTTCTTTGCGCTATGACCATTTCTTTTACACCTGTTGCAAAATGTCGTGCAGAACCCCAGGTGATGCTCTTCACATCTTTGGCATGGCTGTTTTTGGTTTTTGTTGCCATTGTTGTTATTGAGATTGTTGTTGGGATTGTTATTGTTGCTGTTTTTATTGTTATTGTTGTTGTTGGGCCGGTTATTGTAGTTGTTGTTGGGACATTTGTTGAAGTTGTTGTTGCGATTGATGTTGTGGTTATTGGGATAGTTGTTGTGATTTTGGTTGTGATTGTTGTTGTTGTATTGGTGACTCTTGTCATTGGTTTCTTTCCACTTTCTCTTGACTTGTTTCATGTTAACCTCTTCGGTCACCTGCTCTTTAATCCTTCCTTCGATCTGGTTCACTAATTTGTGAGCCATTCGACTTGCCTTTTGTATGGAGGCGGGCTCGTGTGAACTCACATCTTCTTGAATTCTTTCCGGTAACCCTTTTACAAATGCGTCGATCTTCTCTTCTTCGTCTTCAAACGTTCTGGGACACAATAGGCACAATTCTGTGAATCGTCGTTCGTATGTGGTGATATCGAAACATTGCGTTCGTAATCCTCTAAGCTCTACCTTGAGCTTATTGACCTCGTTCCTGGGAAGATACTGCTCGTTCATCAATTGCTTGAATGCTGACCATGGTAGTGCGTAAGCAGCATCTTATCCTACCTGCTCGAGATAGGTATTCCACCATATTAACGCCGTACCTGTGAAGGTATGCGTAGCGTACTTAACTTTGTCCTTTTCAGTACACTTACTTATGGCAAACACCGATTCAACCTTCTCGGTCCACCGTTTCAATCCAATTGGTCCTTCGGTTCCATCAAATTCCAAAGGTTTGCAGGCAGTGAATTCTTTGTAGGAGCATCCTACACGATTTCTTGCGGAATTAGTTCCACTGCTAGATCCAGAGTTATTGTTATTTTGCATTGCCGCCTGCACTGCGGCTATGTTCGCAGCAAAGAAAACACGGAAGTCTTCCTCACTCATGTTCAAGTTCTGACGAGTCGCCGGTGCCATTTCCTTCAAAATAGCCAAAAGAATTGAGTTAATCATATAGAATTTAAGAGTAGTCAATAGTATTTCATAGCATAATATGAACTTATTTATAAAAGCTTTTTCTTCATATTAGCATTTTATAGTTTTAATTCGGGTAGTACCTACCCGTTAAGTTCATACTTAGCAGCTATTATACAATTCAACTACTACGATTCTATATGAAAAACTTATTACAATAATATTTTGCGTTCAAACTTTATACAATATTTTACAAACTTACAATACCGCTATAATACATATAGGATGAAATATAGCACATAATAACTTTGCTACTCGGCAGCTATGAAGGCAATTCTAGTTAATACGCAAGTTGTTCAGCAAAAGAAATAAAGACACCTAATTCATAAGTCCAGAAACAAGTCATGCATTCAGGTTTTACTAAGACGACTTCCCATCCTTGATCTTGTGGAAAATAACCGTTATGACCATTGGCTAGGTAGCATGTTGTAATGTCGTCAAAAGGACGAGGGTTTTGTAATGTCCAACAGCCCCGTAATAATCTAAAAACCTTGTTTCTCACCCCAACTACTGAATCTGTCACTTGTGGGAAGGTTTTATTTAAAAGCTGCAATCCGATGTTCTTTTTCTCACTTTGGTAAGAAGCAAACATCACTAACCCGTAAGCATAACATGCTTCTTTATGTTTCATGTTAGAAGCTCTTTCTAATTCATGAAATCCTATGTTGGGATATGTTGAGTCAAAATAGGTTCTTAACCCATAGCGTAAAATTGCATTTGGGTTCACCGCATTTAACGCTTTAAAGAAAACACGGCGTAACTTACGGTCTCCCCAATGTGATATACCCCACCTATCAAAGGAAAGCCTTTTATAAACTAAGGCATTTCTGAAAAGTCTTTCAAATGTTTGACAAGTTAATTTCGCCATAACTAAATGTGCTGATGAATTCTGACCGACTCTAGACAAGATTTCCTCAATCATATCCTCTGGTAGGTCTTCTAAAATATTCAATTGTCTACCCTTAACGTCCATTTTGTTTTTATACTGTAAAATAGACAAGGATTAGATTCGTAAAAGATAATTAACAAACAATACAAGCAATTTTTACATAGAACATAAAAGTACAAGCACACTACAATACATATAATACACAACATGATTACAACCCTCTAATCTGAATAACTGGTTTCTTATTCTTCGGACTTGGTTCGTTTTCCTAATTTTCTAGGAATATATGGTGTTCCTCAAATATGAGCCGTCATTTTCCACAATGGTTTAGAAAAACCTGGTGGTTTAGAGGTTCCCGGGTCATTGTTACATTTTAGGAAATACGGATGTTGCCGATACATATAAAGTTCATCGGGGTTGGAATCGGGTTTCTCTATTTTTATACCTTTTCTCTTATTATTTTCTTTCGCTTTATTAAATTGGGTCAAGGTAATTTCTATAACATCATCAGAATCCTCATCGGGATCCGATTCATCGGAAAATTGATAATCTTTCCAATATTTTGCTTCCTCGGCGGAAACACCATTGACCATTATTAACTTTGGTCCGTTGGTTGAGGATTTTCTTTTATTTAATCGATTTACTATAGGTATCAATATTTCTTCCTCCGGAACCCCTTCTTCTTCCGGTTCCTCCTCTTCCGATTCCTCCTCTTCCGGTTCCTCCTCTTCCGGTTCCTCCTCTTCCGGTTCCTCCTCTTCCTGTTCCTCTTCTTCTGGTTCCTCTTCGGGAATTTGTGAATCTTCCCAAAATATATTCGACTCTTCATTATTATTAGGTGAATCGATGGGATTTGTACTAGTGGTAGACATCTATCACACAATATCAAACACATTAAGAGGTTAATATATCACATAATATTTACATGTTAATAATATATAGTTTCCAACAAAAGTGTGAAGCAATCGTTTTTAAAGAAAATACGATCGAAGTCCAGACTCACTAATGTATCCTAACAAACTCGATAAGACACACCAATGCAAATTTTTGGTTCTCTAAGACCAACGCTCGGATACCAACTGAAATGTCCCGTTCATATTGATTATAAACGTTCCATATTAATTGATTTCGTCGCGAGGTTTTGACCTCTATATGAGACGTTCTTCAAAGACTGCATACATTTTTAAAACAACCATAACCTTTATTTTATCAATAAAGGTTTAAAAAGTATTACTTAGATTATCAAATAATGATAATCTAAAATATACCGTTTACACACGACCATTACATAATGGTTTACAATATGAATATATTACATCAAAAATAAGTTTCTTGAATGCAGTTTTACATAATATCATACAAGCATGGACTCCAAATCTTGTCCTTATTTTAGTATGCAATAGCGGAAGCTCTTAATAATCACCTGAGAATAAACATGCTTAAAACGTCAACAAAAATGTTGGTGAGTTATATGTTTAACCTATATATTATCAAATCATAATAATAGACCACAAGATTTCATATTTCAATACATCCCATACATAGATATAAAAATCATTCATACGGTGAACACCTGGTAACCGACATTAACAAGATGCATATAAGAATATCCCCATCATTCCGGGACATCCATCGGACATGATATAAAAACTCTAAGTACTAAAGCATCCGCTACAACGGATGGGGTTTGTTGGGCCCAATATATCTATCTTTAGGATTCGCATCAATTAGTAGACTGGTTTACTAATTCTTAGGTTACCAAGTAAAAGGGGCATATTCGGCTTCGATCGTTCAACCATAGAAAGTAGTTTCATGTACTTGTGTCTATTTTGTAAAACATTTATAAAGCTGCATGTATTCTCATCCCAGAAATATTAGATTTTAAAAGCGGGACTATAACTCACTTTCACAGATTTTAACTTCGTCGGGAAGTAAGACTTGGCCACTGGTCGATTCACGAACCTATAACAAATATGTACATATATATCAAAAATATTTTCAAAATATATTTACAACATTTCTAATACGTTTTAATGTTTTAAGTTTATTAAGTCAGCTGTCCTCGTTAGTAACCTACAACTAGTTGTCCATAGTTAGATGTACAGAAATAAATTGATATATATTATCTTGACCCAATCTACGACCCAGTGTATATACGTCTCAGGCTAGATCACAACTCAAAGTATATATATTTTTGGAATCAACCTCAACCCTGTATAGCTAACTCCAACATAGTCATATCGAGTGTCTATGGTTGTTCCAAATAATATATATAGATGGGTCGATATGATATGTCAAAACATTTGCATACGTGTCTAGGGTATCCCAAGATTACATAATATATTAGAATATATGTATTATACAATATAAGTTAGCTAGGATATGATAAATATAGATTTGTTACCAATTTTCACGTAGCTACAACAAGTAAAAATATCCAATCTTGTTTTACCCATAACTTCTTCGTTTTAAATCCGTTTTGAGTGAATTCAATTACCATGGTTTCATATTGAACTTAAGTTTATGAATCTATACAGAAAAAGTATATGTTTATAGTCAAAAATACAGGTTACAAGTCATTTTTGTAAAGGTAGTCATTTCAGTCGAAAGAACGACGTCTAGATGATCATTTTGGAAAACATACTTCCACTTTGAGTTTAATCATGATTTTTGGATATAGTTTCATGTTCATAAGAAAAATCATTTTCCCAGAATAAACAACTTTTAAATCAAAGTTTATCATAGTTTTTAATTAACTAACCCAAAACAGCCCGCGGTGTTACTACGACAGCGTATAGCCAGTTTTACGGTGTTTTTCGTGTTTTTAGGTTTTAAATCATTAAGTTAGCATATAATATAGATATAGAACATGTGTCTAGTTAATTTTAAAAGTCAAGTTAGAAGGATTAACTTTTGTTTGCGAACAAGTTTAGAATTAACTAAACTATGTTCTAGTGATTTCAAGTTTAAACGTTCGAATAAGGTAGTTTTATATATATGAATTGAATGATGTTATGAACATCATTACTACCTCAGGTTTTTTGGATAAACCTACTGGAAATGATAAAAATAGATCTAGCTTCAAAGGATCCTTGGATGGCCTTAAAGTTCTTGAAGCAGAATCATGACACGAAAACAAGTTCAAGTAAGATTTCCACTCGAAATAAGATTATTATAGTTATAGAAATTGAATCAAAGTTTGAATATGAGTATTACCTTGTACTAGAAATATATCTTGCTGTAAATAAAAAATATTTATTGAGGTTGGATGATCACTTTACAAGATTGGAAGTAAGCTAGCAAACTTGAAAGTATTCTTGATTTTATGAAACTAGAACTTATAGAATTTATGAAGAACACTTAGAACTTGAAGATAGAACTTGAGAGAGATCAATTTGATGAAGAAAAATGAAGAATGAAAGTGTTTATAGGTGTTTTTGGTCGTTGGTATATGGATTAGATATAAAGGATGTGTAATTTTGTTTACATGTAAATAAGTCATGAATGATTACTAATATTTTTGTAATTTTATGAGATATTTCATGCTAGTTGCCAAATGATGGTTCCTACATGTGTTAGGTGACTCACATGGGCTACTAAGAGCTGATCATTGGAGTGTATATACCAACAGTACATACATCTAAAAGCTGTGTATTGTACGAGTAAGAAATACGGGTGTATACGAGTAGAATTGTTGATGAAACTGAACGAGGATGTAATTGTAAGCTTTTTTGTTAAGTAGAAGTATTTTGATAAGTGTCTTGAAGTCTTTCAAAAGTGTATGAATACATATTAAAACACTACATGTATATACATTTTAACTGAGTCGTTAAGTCATCGTTAGTCGTTACATGTAAATGTTGTTTTGAAACCTTTAGGTTAACGATCTTGTTAAATGTTGTTAACCCATTGTTTATTATATCTAAAGAGATGTTAAATTCTTACATTATCATGATATTATGATATATTAATATATCTTAGTATGATATATATACAGTTAAATGTTGTTACAACGATAATCGTTACATATATGTCTCGTTTCGAAATCATTAAGTTAGTAGTCTTGTTTTTACATATGTAGTTCATTGTTAATACACTTAATGACATGTTTACTTATTATTTATCATGATTAAAAATAGTGTATCAATATCTTAATATGATTCATATGTATTTAGTAAGACGTTGTTATAACGATAATCGTTATATATATCGTTTTGAGTTTCTTAATTCAATAAACTCAATTTTATGTATATAACTCATTGTTAAAATACCTTATGAGATACTTACTTATCATAATATCATGTTAACTATATATATAATCATATATATGTCATCATATAGTTTTTACAAGTTTTAACGTTCGTGAATCACCGGTCAACTTGGGTGGTCAATTGTCTATATAAAACCTATTTCAATTAATCAAGTCTTAACAAGTTTGATTGTTTAACATGTTGGAAACACTTAATCATATAAATATCAATTTCATTTAATATATATAAACATGGAAAAGTTCAGGTCACTACAGAAGGAGACCAAGGACAAATACAGGGACCAAACCCTATATTCAAAGAATTCAGGTAATTCTGGATCAGATGAAATCTTTAGAGAATATCCTGCTCTGAAGTCAGGTTAAAATCTTGCGAAAAATCTTTCTTTATCAACCATCGAACATAGAAATCCCAAAATATCATCATAAATATCTTCGATATTTTGGGTGATATTTTCATAAATATTCTCGTCCGAAATTATATACCTCCTCGTGCTATCTGTAACACATTATATTATAAATTTCTGTAAAACTGTCGAGTTTAAAATATGAATGATTTTGAAGTAGTGTTGGGAACTGATGCATGAGTTAGTATAATATAATGACACTTGATCAACGTGATTATATTACAGTAAGTCATGCTGAGTTTCTAAATGGAATGTGATGATTCACAGATCATAATGTCATCATGTGCCATGTTACACGACTCTTACTTTCTGTCTAATCTATAAACATATCAAGAACATATTTTTCTTGATAGTCCTATCTTTTCTTGAATTCTGGTAATTTGACAAGTCAAATTGTGCTATTACCATTTCTTTCTTAGGACATTAACAATGTTCATTCTGAAACTTATATCTATGAATTCTGGACCATTACAAGAGATGCCCAATCGCAAGAAGAAGAAACGAAGGGACAAAGCTCCGAAATAGAAATTGGAGTATAAATCGCAGCAAATAGGGGGAGTATTAACTTGGGATGACAATGATTATAGAAAACAGAAGCAAGGACTTCGAAGTATAAGGGAAGATATAAAGCCCGATAACAACACATAATCTACAAACCGTGTATATCAATGTTTATCGTAACATAAAGACACGAGAGAATTAAAAACACTATAACCCCAAGGGTAAAGTAGAAGAAAACAGATTCCTCCGGTGGAAGTTGGAAAATGAAAGGACTCGTTCATATACATTATAAACGATTCACAATAGTTGATTACATTGCAAGGTATTTGACCTCTATATGATACATTTTACAAACATTGCATTCGTTTTTAAAAGACAAACTTTCTTTACATCGAAAATTGACAGGCATGCATACCATTTCATAATATCCACTATCGAACTATAAATTGATTTAATAATAATCTTTGATGAACTCAATGACTCGAATGCAACGTTCTTCGAAATATGCTATGAAAGACTCCAAGTAATATCTTTAAAATGAGCAAATGCACAGCGGAAGATTTCTTTAACACCTGAGAATAAACATGCTTTAAAGTGTCAACCAAAAGGTTGGTGAGTTCATTAGTTTATCATAATCATTTATTTCCATCATTTTAATAGACCACAAGAATTTCATTTCCAGTTCTCATAAATATACGTCCCATGCATAGAGACAAAAATAATCATTCATATGGTGAACACCTGGTAACCGACATTAACTAGATACATATAAGAATATCCCCTATCATTCCGGGATCCTCCTTCGGACATGATATAAATTTCGAAGTACTAAAGCATCCGGTACTTTGGATGGGGTTTGTTAGGCCCAATAGATCTATCTTTAGGATTCGCGTCAATTAGGGTGTCTGTTCCCTAATTCTTAGATTACCAGACTTTAATAAAAAGCGGCATATTCGATTTCGATAATTCAACCATAGAATGTAGTTTCAATTACTTGTGTCTATTTTGTCAAACATTTATAAAAGCGCATGTATTCTCAGTTCCAAAAATATAAAGGGTAAAAAGACAAATGAAACTCACCATACTGTATTTCGTAGTAAAAATACATATAACGTCATTGAACAAGTGCAAGGTTGGCCTCGGATTCACGAACCTAAATTAATTATATATATTTATGTGTTGGTCAATATTTGTCTAACAAATTAGGTCAAGTCATAGTGTACCACAATCCTAATGCTCGAGACTAATATGCAAAAGTCAACAAAAGTAAATTTGACTCAAAATAATTTCCAAAAATCTATACATGATTAATATATAGTTTAAATATCGTCGTTTTATATTTTTAAGTATTTTTAAAAGATTTATTAGAGTAAATAATATAATTTATTTATTAATAAATAAAATTCTATATTAAATTTATATAATAAAATATACTTTTATATATATTAAGTAATAAAATTTATAGGCCAGGTTCATTTAATATCATAAAGATAATATGATAGGTATTATTAAAGTAAGTTATTACACGTAGTAAAATATGTTTGTATCACATATTTATTTGATAAAATAATATCTATAATGATAGTAAGTAAAAGTTGTATTATTTTGTAATAATAATTATTATTATAAAAATATCAATATTTATAATTACTAAGATGACATTATGATAAAACGATAATTCTAATTATGATAACTTTAATATTTACGATAATTTTTAATATTATCTTTAAAATAATAATTCTATTTAAAATAATAATAATAATAATAATATTTTATAGTAACAATGACATTTCTATTAAAATGATAATTTTTGTTAAAATGATAGTTTTAATACTAACGATACTTTTAATAATAATAGTAATGATAAAAATAATAAGAACGATAATTTTATCTAAATCAATATCTTATAATATTTTAATTTCATCATGATACTCTTACTCATTATTTCCTAATCGTTTCGTTTAATAGCTTTTAATCGTCTTTTATATCGTGTTCATAATAATGATAATAATAGTAATCAAAATAATTAGGTGTTACAAATATTTGTTTTAATTACACTAATATTAATAATGATAGTTACTATAACATTATTAACGATAATACTAATAATTATCTTAATGATAATATAGTACTAATAATAATAACAATAACAATAACCATTTTTAAATAATGATATATATATTAATAATGATAATAATAATAATAATAATAATAATAATAATAATAATAATAATAATAATAATAATTGAATAATAATAATAATACTAATTATAAATTTAACGATAATAACGATAGTAATAATAAAAAAAATAACAATTTTTAATGATAAATCCCTTTTATTGATAAAGATAATAATAAGATAAAACTAGAACGACGATAATAATAATCATTTTTAATAAAAATATCGAAAATTCAATTGATTATAACTTCTAATCCGTTCATCGAAACCATTCGATATCTAAAGGAAAAGTTCTTAATTTTTCACTAGCTTTCCAAGGACATGCATATCTTATACCTTATCTCAACCGCAAGTGTAACTAATTCAAGATTCAATCTAACCTGTCTAAGGGCAATATCAAAAGTACAAGCATGCATAATCCTAAATACTCGAGCACTAGTCAGGGATATACTATTAGTATGTAAAAGTTAAATTATGAGTACTCACGTATCAATATTGAGATTCAATATTGCAGGAAAAGTACGTAGACGCAACGGAAATGATAAACACTATATTGACCTCACGAGCATACCCATGAACCATACTCAATCACCTCCATAGCTATAACCCATAATTTCCTTAATCATATCCTACTCAAAAAACAATTTCGAAATCACTCGGACAGCACTCCGTCGTAATATTTTATGTATACTAATAATATCTTGAAATAATACGGAGTAAATATATATATGTAAATCGATTGAGAGAGTTTAGAGAAAAATATTTTCAAGTTTCTATGAAATAATGAAACCTAATGAATTCTATTTATAATAGATTTTTGAATTATTAAAGTGAATTATTAAAGTATGAATTATTAAAGTGAATTATTAAAGTATGAATTATTAAAGTGAATTATTAAAGTATGAATTATTAAAGTGAATTATTAAAGTATGAATTATTAAAGTGAATTATTAAAGTTAAAGTAAAGTAAAAATAAAGTAGAGGTAAAGTTTAAGTATAGTAAAAGTATAAAACTATGTACGTATAATACGCGTATAAATATATATAATATTAATTTAAATCGTTTAATAAAATATAAATATCGTTATCTTTATCATACTAGTTAAGTAATGAGTTGTCAAAAGTGGTTCTAGATATTTATAAAAGTTATATACGTTTTAATAATAAAGTTTTTTTTAAACTGAAAACGTTTTTGTACGTTTGAAACTAAATAGATCAATCGAGTCTTTATGAGATTCAATCTTCCACTATCCTTTGTCTAGTTCTCAATGATTGACAATTTGTTCTTATTTATAAATCACTTTACCATTTTCCGAATATTGTTAAAATGGAAAGATTTCTCAAATCAACGTGGGCCTTTCAACAGAAACTTGTAATCATAATTCAATATATCTGATAATTCAATCATTTGATCTTATCTTCTAATTCCATTGATAAACATTTTGAAATAGATACAATCATATAAAGTATTTAATATAATATTTTGTTTACGTTTCAAGTTATAATATATATACACATATACATATATAATCATATTCGTTTAATGGTTCGTGAATTGTTGGAACTTGGTCGAGGTTGAATGAATGTATGAACATAGTTTAAAATTCTTGAAATTTAACTTAACAAATATTGCTTATCGTGTCGAAAACATATAAAGATTAAAGTTTAAATTTGGTTGGAAATTTTCGGGTTGTCACAGTACCTACCCGTTAAAGAAATTTCGTCCTGAAATTTGAGTGGAAAGGTCGTGAATGATAATAAGTATGTTTTCATGATGCATGCGGGCTGAAAATTAGAGTTTTATCATCAGCGAATAATTTGGATAAACAATCCATTTATATGAAGAGTACGAATGAAGCTAACATAGAAGAGTGAAATGAGTAAGTGTAGATTCATCTTATCATTTGACGTAGATATGATTGATTCCCAGATTTTAAGGGATTTGAAGAAAATCTTCTTAATAAGATTTGACTCTCCGGTACTCAAGGGAATTAAGATCCTCTTTAAATGTGATCGTCCATTTTAATTGTTCTTTCGGAGATTTTCTTATAAATTCACCTCCTTCGTTTCCTTACAACTCACACCTTCTGTTGATGCATTTTATGCAAGTCCCTAGACATCTACCCACGTCCATTGCAGGTACAACAGTTTACAGGCCACCATGATTGCTCGTTATTATCCTATCCGTGTTTGTATGTGGTTACAGGAACTGCAGGAACGAGATTTAGATGTTTGACTATGTTAGACTTAGTCAGACGTACGAGTGAAGCCTCACTAGTACGGCTGACAAGCTCATACGCACGGTTGATACTGAGCTAAGTCACAATTACAACCTAAATGAGAAGACACGAGTGAGTGATCACCCGTACGGCTGATGAAGCCAACTCGTACGTGTGATGAATGAATCGTATGGGTGAGTCAACAGCAGGGGTATATAAAGTCTTATGTTCTTCATTTTAGGTTAAGCCTCTCATTTGTTACACACACTCAGATCTAGTGAGCTCCTCCGATTCTCTCTCTCAGTCCAAATCACCCAGGTGGTGAATAATAGCTCTAGGTGTTGATCTAATCACACTTGATTTAGTTGTGGTTTGACTAAATTAATCAAAAAAAAAAACTTAACCTATTCACTAGAGGGTTTGATTCACTTATTCCGCCATTGTGTGAGTTAAATCTATTGATTTCTAAGTTCCTAGTCATGTTTCATCACCTTCTATTCTTTCCCCCTCAACTCATATTTTAAAGTATTCATCAATATGCTCCATCCAGTTATGATTCTCAATATACTTCTAACTTTCATATCGATCATTCTTCTTTTTCATCTACCGCCGGAAGAATCTATTTACTTCTACTATACTCTTGGGTTTATAGTGTTTCTAGTTCTCCCGTGTCTTCATATTGCTATATGCATCGATATATATGGTTTATAATTTCTGGTTTGTCGTTGGGCTTTATATGTTCCCTTATATTTCAAAGTCTCTGCTTCTGTCTTCTATAATCATTATCATTCACAGTTAATGCTCTCTTTTATTTGCTGCAATTTATACCCCAATTTCTATTTCGGAGTTTTGTCCTTTCGTTTCTTCTTCTTGCGATTAAGCACCGCTTGTAATGGTCCAGAATTCACAGATATGAATTTCGGAATGAACATTGTTAATGTTCTAGGAAGGAAATTGTAATGGCACGATCTTGACTTGTCAAATTACTAGAATACCTTGGAAAAGGCCGAATCATCAAGAAATATTTTTTTGATATTTTAGAGGTTAAATAGAATACAAGAGTCGTATAACATGGCACATGATGATGTTATGATCTGTGAATCATCACGTTCCATTTAGAAACTCAGCATGACTTACTGTAATATAATCACATTGATCAAGTGTCATTATACTATACTAATTCATGCTTCAGTTCCCAACACTACTTCAAAATATTCCTATTTTAAACTTGAATGTTTCAGAATTTAGAAACTAAAATAGTTTCTTTTATGATGTAATACAGATAGCGCGAAGAGGTAAATGATTTTAAATAAGAAAAATTAAGAAAATATCTTCAGAAATATGGAGGATATTTATAATGAAAGATATGATGATATTTTAGAATTTCTAATATCAGAGGATGATGAAGAATATTGTTCGCAGGGGTTTAGAGTCAGGAGCAAGGTATTCATTAATGACTTCAGCAGGTACTGAATCATTTGGATCCTTTGAAGTCAGGTTCAGTCTTTATAATTTGTCCACAGCCTCCTTCCTACTTTGCTCAATCCGTTTTCCAGTTCTAAAACTTCTCTTTTTCTGCGCTTTGCCAGTACACTTCATCATTATCATCCAGCTTTTACCATTTAAAGTCGCTTATAGTTTTTGCTGCTTCATCAGCATTTTTTTTTTCCATTTTCGGAGAACCAATTCGTAGTTCGGAGTGTTTTTCAGAAACTTCACATTCAAATTAAGTCCAGAAGATAGACGTTATATATACACATATAACTGTTGGCGTAGACATGCTGCGAGATTTCAAAATACTGATTGCTAATTCCCAATGATTCGTATGGCAATTCTCATTACAAGATGCGAATGAGTAAATGATGGGGTTTCAATGAATAATTATAATGACTTTTTGGAAAGGGTAATGAAGTTGTTGGTACATCTGCTAATAATGTGGTGGAATGTAAAAGGTTCCCTGGTAACGATGGTGTATATCTCAAGGTTATAATAAGGTTAGTCTAACTGAAAAGTCGAAGTTGACTTACTGGAGCTGTGACAAAACTGGCTACTTTGAATAGGAGTCGCAAAGTTATTTTTGCTAATAAATGCCAAAGAATTTGACGCGGATACGTTGTTTAAACTTTTACTTTGGTTTCAAGAGTTTTTCGGGTACATAACTGTGGGTAACATGTGGTTGGATCATCATCTCGATTGCTCATCATTCGAAGTGTCTTCAGAAATTTTCGAAGGGTTTGAACACAGATTGTAATCCTTAACATACATTTGATATTTTAACACAGTTTTGAAGTCAAAATATAGCTTGTGAAATATGTAAGGATCTAAGAGTGATGATTTTGGTCATATCTCAAGTTGAATTTTGAGATTTCAAAATCAGAATATGTAATTAAATTTTGAATGAGTATGGTTGTTTTGATTTCTATAAAAGAATGTATATTGTTGTGAAAGTAGGGAGTATAATGGATGATTTGCTGAATCAGATTCGAAGAATGTAACATATTAATTGTGAATTTATATATCTCTCGGGTATTACCTACCCGTTAAAAAAAAATTCACAATTAATATTTTGTACAAAAGAATTTTATTACAGTCTTAATAAAAATATATATATATATATTTTCTTCAGATGTAACATAGATTTAATGAGTTAATGTTAAATTAAACTCATTTGATTTACGGTTGAAACTAGAATTGAATAATCCCTAAAGGTTTTAAAAAGTACATAACTTTTACGCAGTATTTCTTTAATGCCATTGAAATTATGAATCAATACTTCGTTATTTGTTGATGTATGATGTTCGGTTCGTGGAATTCTTGTGAATTTCGCAAAGTACGAATGATGTTATCTGAAAAGTTTCGGGTACATCGATGATGAAAGTGTAAAATCAAATATATACTTGATTTATTATGAATTGGAATTTGTTGAATTGCAACAGAGATTGTAGTTAACGCTGGTTAAGTTGCGGCCGAAGGACGTACATTATTGCATATTTGTAATATGAATTAACCGAGTAGTTAAGATTCACACACAATAGCTTAGCACGAAAAGATTTATTTAAATATATATATATATATATATATATATATATATATATATACATATATATATATATATATATACATATATATATATATACATATATATATATATATATATATATATATATATATATATACATATATATATATACATATATATATATACATATATATATATACATATAATATACATATAATTTCTTTAGAGGGAATGAGTTAATTCTTCATAACTCGTTGATACAATATACACGTTATTGATTCGTAATGATGTCCACAGTGATTCTTGAACTGACGGAGTTTGTGATGTTATCGGTGTTGTTGATTCGGATGTTGACTGTACTGACGATGCTGGTAACGCTGACGGTACTGTTGATGCTGTTGGTAAAGCAAGTTTAGCTTGTTAATCACACACCATTTTTATCAGGGTTTCTACTCTTCCTTCTATCATTTTGGTTTGCTTAACTGATTTATGGTTAGGGCTAGATTAGATAATCTCTAAGACTTTAGAGATTACATAATCGCCGCGGAATGTTTCTCCAATGAAGTTATGAATTAATACTTCGTCAGTTATTGTTGTTGGTACTCCTTGGTATCTATGGTGCGTATGACGTTGATGCTCGTGGGACAGATAGTGAAGTTGAGGTTTACGATGCGGTTGTGGTTGGAGGTGGTAATGGTACTGTTGGCGTTGATGATGGTGGTACTAGTTATGTTGCTGATGCTGCAGCTGGTGTTTGTAATCTCTGCACCATATTCTCCAAAGCCACTACCCGAGCGTGAAGCTCGTTGACTTCTTCTATTACACCGGGGTGATTGTCGGTTCGGACGAGCGGATAAATAAAATCTAAAATTTGATGTAATATATAATCGTGACGAGATACTCTGGAAATGAGCGAGAAAATGGTGTTTCAGACAGGTTCGCCGGTAAGTGCTTCAGGTTCTTCGTCAAGAGGGCAATGTGGTGGATGGAAAGGATCACCTTCTTCTTATCTCCAATGATTGAGGAGGCTACGAACCCATCCCCAATTCATCCAGAATAGGTGATGACTGATTGGTTGATCTATTCCGGTCACACTGCTTTCGAAGCTTGAATGGGATTCCATTTCAGAATCTGAGTGACTTGAACTGATGACGAATTCCATTTCGTACGATTGGATAAAAGATTTTTATTTTTTTTGATATGAAATGATTTTGGCTAACGGATGGTATTCTAATTACATAGAATATATATATATATATATATATATATATATATATATATATATATATATATATATATATATATATATATATATACCAACTGAAAGGACCCGTTCATATACATTATAAACGATTCACAATAGTTGATTACATTGTGAGGTATTTGACCTCTATATGATACATTTTACAAACATTGCATTCGTTTTTAAAAGACAAACTTTCTTTACATCGAAAATTGACAGGCATGCATACCATTTCATAATATCCACTATCCAACTATAAATTGATTTAATAATAATCTTTGATGAACTCAATGACTCGAATGCAACGTTCTTCGAAATATGCTATGAAAGACTCCAAGTAATATCTTTAAAATGAGCAAATGCACAGCGGAAGATTTTTTTAACATCTGAGAATAAACATGCTTTAAAGTGTCAACCAAAAGGTTGGTGAGTTCATTAGTTTATCATAATCATTTATTTCCATTATTTTAATAGACCACAAGAATTTCATTTCCAGTTCTCATAAATATACGTCCCATGCATAGAGACAAAAATAATCATTCATATAGTGAACACCTGGTAACCGACATTAACTAGATACATATAAGAATATCCCCTATCATTCCGGGATCCTCCTTCGGACATGATATAAATTTCGAAGTACTAAAGCATCCGGTACTTTGGATGGGGTTTGTTAGGCCCAATAGATCTATCTTTAGGATTCGCGTCAATTAGTAGATGGGTTTACTAATTTTTAGGTTACCAAGCAAAAGGGGCATATTCGGCTTCGATCATTCAACCATATAATGTAGTTTCGATTACTTGTGTCTATTTCGTAAAACATTTATAAAAATTGCGCATGTATTCTCAGCCCAAAAATATAAAGGGTAAAAAGGCAAATGAAACTCACCTACTGTATTTCGTAGTAAAAATACATATAACGTCATTGAACAAGTGCAAGGTTGGCCTCGGATTCACGAACCTAAATTAATTATATATATATTTATGTGTTGGTCAATATTTGTCTAACAAATTAGGTCAAGTCATAGTGTACCACAATCCTAATGCTCGAGACTAATATGCAAAAGTCAACAAAAGTAAATTTGACTCAAAATAATTTCTAAAAATCTATACATGATTAATATATAGTTTAAATATCGTCGTTTTATATTTTTAAATATTTTTAAAAGATTTATTAGAGTAAATAATATAATTTATTTATTAATAAATAAAATTCTATATTAAATTTATATAATAAAATATACTTTTATATATATTAAGTAATAAAATTTATAAGCCAGGTTCATTTAATATCATAAAGATAATATGATAGGTATTATTAAAGTAAGTTATTACACGTAGTAAAATATGTTTGTATCACATATTTATTTGATAAAATAATATCTATAATGATAGTAAGTAAAAGTTGTATTATTTTGTAATAATAATTATTATTATAAAAATATCAATATTTATAATTACTAAGATGACATTATGATAAAACGATAATTCTAATTATGATAACTTTAATATTTACGATAATTTTTAATATTATCTTTAAAATAATAATTCTATTTAAAATAATAATAATAATAATATTTTATAGTAACAATGACATTTCTATTAAAATGATAATTTTTGTTAAAATGATAGTTTTAATACTAACGATACTTTTAATAATAATAGTAATGATAAAAATAATAAGAACGATAATTTTATCTAAATCAATATCTTATAATATTTTAATTTCATCATGATACTCTTACTCATTATTTCCTAATCGTTTCGTTTAATAGCTTTTAATCGTCTTTTATATCGTGTTCATAATAATGATAATAATAGTAATCAAAATAATTAGGTGTTACAAATATTTGTTTTAATTACACTAATATTAATAAAGATAGTTACTATAACATTATTAACGATAATACTAATAATTATCTTAATGATAATATAGTAATAATAATAATAATAACAATAACAATAACCATTTTTAAATAATGATATATATATTAATAATGATAATAATAATAATAATACTAATAATAATAATAATAATATTTGGATAATAATAATAATACTAATTATAACTTTAACGATAATAACGATAGTAATAATAAAAAAAATAACAATTTTTAATGATAAATTCCTTTTATTGATAAAGATAATAATAATGATAATAATAAGATAAAACTAGAACGACGATAATAATAATCATTTTTAATAAAAATATCGAAAATTCAATTGATTATAACTTCTAATCCGTTCATCGAAACCATTCGATATCTAAAGGAAAAGTTCTTAATTTTTCGCTAGCTTTCCAAGGACATGCATATCTTATACCTTATCTCAACCGCAAGTGTAACTAATTCAAGATTCAATCTAACCTGTCTAAGGGCGATATCAAAAGTACAAGCATGCATAATCCTAAATACTCGAGCACTAGTCAGGGATACACTATTAGTATGTAAAAGTTAAATTATGAGTACTCACGTATCAATATTGAGATTCAATATTGCAAGAAAAGTACGTAGACGCAACGAAAATGATAAACACTATATTGACCTTACGAGCATACCCATGAACCATACTCAATCACCTCCATAGCTATAACCCATAATTTCCTTAATCCTATCCTACTCGAAAAACTATTTCGAAATCACTCGGACAGCACTCCGTCGTAATATTTTATGTATACTAATAATATCTTGAAATAATACAGAGTAAATATATATATGCAAATCGATTGAGAGAGTTTAGAGAAAAATATTTTCAAGTTTCTATGAAATAATGAAACCTAATGAATTCTATTTATAATAGATTTTTGAATTATTAAAGTGAATTATTAAAGTATGAATTATTAAAGTGAATTATTAAAGTATGAATTATTAAAGTGAATTATTAAAGTATGAATTATTAAAGTGAATTATTAGAATTATTAAAGTATGAATTATTAAAGTGAATTATTAAAGTTTAAGTAAAGTAAAAATAAAGTAGAGGTAAAGTTTAAGTATAGTAAAAGTATAAAACTATGTACGTATAATACGCGTATAAATATATATAATATTAATTTAAATCGTTTAATAAAATATAAATATCGTTATCTTTATCATACTAGTTAAGTAATGAGTTGTCAAAAGTGGTTCTAGATATTTATAAATGTTATATACGTTTTAATAATAAAGTTCTTTTTAAACTGAAAACGTTTTTGTACGTTTGAAACTAAATAGATCAATCGAGTCTTTATGAGATTCAATCTTCCACTATCCTTTGTCTAGTTCTCAATGATTGACAATTTGTTCTTATTTATAAATCACTTTACCATTTTCCGAATATTGTTAAAATGGAAAGATTTCTCAAATCAACGTGGGCCTTTCAACAGAAACTTGTAATCATAATTCAATATATCTGATAATTCAATCATTTGATCTTATCTTCTAATTCCATTGATAAACATTTTGAAATAGATACAATCATATAAAGTATTTAATCTAATATTTTGTTTACGTTTCAAGTTATAATATATATACACATATACATATATAATCATATTCGTTTAATGGTTCGTGAATCGTTGGAAATTGGTCGAGGTTGAATGAATGTATGAACATAGTTTAAAATTCTTGAAATTTAACTTAACAAATATTGCTTATCGTGTCGGATACATATAAAGATTAAAGTTTAAATTTGGTTGGAAATTTCTGGGTTGTCACAGAAAAGGAGAATGATTGTTGTGATAGTAAGGATAAGGACAAATCAGAATTGGATTAAACATTTTCAAAAATCTTTTGAATTTGGAATTGAGTATAAAAGTGGTGAAAACTAATGTAACGGAAAAGGTAAATTTATAATGGAAATATTAGACGTAGTAATCGGGACAGATCGTCGCATTTAATTAAAGAGATCCTAATTTCCTTAAATCTCGAAGAATCAGATCTTATAGATTTCCAAGATTTTATTTTGAATCCCTTGAATTCCGAAATTCAACCATGACTACGTCAAAAGTAAACACGAATATCTATTATCTTATATCAATCTTTTGTGATAGCTTCACTCGTATGCTTCGAGTAATCGAATCGTTTTATCCAAATTATTCAATGGTGATAAAACTCTATTTATCAACTCATATTCGTCATGAAAACATTTTTATTATTAGCCATGACCACCTCACTCAAATTTCGGGACGGAATTTCTTTAACGGGTAGGTACTGTGACGACCCGAGAATTTCTGACCAAATTTAAACTTAAACTTTATATGATTTTGACACGATAAACAAAGTCTGTATTATTAAGTCTCAAAATGTTGGAACTATTATTCATAAATGCATTTGACCTTAACTATTTCTGACGATTCACGAACAATTGTGTGTAAATAAATATGTAAACATATATATATATATATATATATATATATATATATATATATATATATATATATATATATATATATATAAGTGTATAGATAATATTCTTAAATAAATAAAAATAAACTTTAATCAATTGGAATTAAAAATGTAAAATACTAAATAAAATAATTAAGTATTATTAAAATGAATATATATATATATATATATATATATATATATATATATATATATATATATATATATATATATATATATATATATATATATATATATATATATATATATATATATATATATGATATTACTATGGTATATATGATTGCTAATAACAATTATATTGTATTATATGTAAAATATATAGATATTAAATATTCAATAAATGTTAAATATTACACAATTGATACAATGTAATATTAATATATTAAATGTAATTAAAAGCTTAATTATAGCTAGTATATTATTGTGTTCATTAATATTAATATCAGTATTACTAATATTATTAAATTATAATATGAAATTGATACATTTGATTTGTTATCCATACCATTGTTAACATCATCCTTATATTAACTAGTAGCTATAATTTTAATGATTATGAATAATATTAGTATTATTAGTAAATATTATTATTACCATTATCATTAATAATTATTGTTATAAATTATTATTACTATCATTATTATTATAGTACAATCTATTATTATCATTAATAATAAAATTTCTATCGTTTCTATATCATTATTATCATTACTATAGTGATCATATTTCGTATTTATATAAACATAATACAATTTATTATTATTATTAGAATTTTTGTATTAGTAATTATTATCACTATTATTATTTAAACTTATTATCATTAATATAGTTTATATTATTATCATTATTATTATTTTTTTGTTAGTATTATTATTATTATTATATATTATTATTAATTTATACTATATACTAAATATGGACAAGGGTAACCAATAAGATCTCCACACCTCATCAGCTTCGCTACAGTATAACAGTAACTGCATTGTTACAGTAACCAGGGGTATTTTAGTCATTTTACACCCACAAAAAAAATCTGGTACACAAAATCATACACCAAAAAAAGGGAAAAAAACTACAGTACCGGAGCTGCTTCCGGCAACAGTTTCGGTTATACTGTAGCACTTTTCATTTTCCTACCTCTATCACCACCACTTTAACTCCTGCCGCCACCACCACGTCGACCTAATTGAAAGGAAAACAGTAGAATAAAATTAAAATGGAATAAAAAAGTGAAGTTTACCGCTGATAACCAACACCATCGCCTAGATCTTTAAAATGAATCTAAAGAAACCATCACAGAAACTCATATCTGAAAAAAGCATGACCTCCTCAATCATGAACAATTTTTACAGATGAAAAAAAGCATAAGTTCCTCAATCATGAACAACTTTTAACAAACCACTACAAAACACCATGATCAAGCTCCGCCGATGACCTATTCCGGCAACAACGGCCGGTTACTACCATCAACACTAAGATTCGGAAAAAAAAACATATAAACGCAAAATTAAATCAAATTTGAAAAAAAAGCTCATATCTGATGAAGAAATCGAGATCTGAAAGAAAGTTAGATCTATACATTGGACAGAAATTTGAGAACAGCGGTATTGGATGGATGTCCATACTATTGAAAGGTGTGCGGCGGTGGTGTTTGTACAACGGTTGTTCCTGTGTTTTGTTGGTCTGTTGTGGTTACGATGGCGGTGGTGGGTACGATGGTGTGTATTGAAGAAGTTGAGAAGGTGAAATAGAGGTAGGAAAGAAAGTAACTAACTAAGAAATAAAAAAGGAGAGATGGAGTAGATACGGAGTAATACAGAAGAAGTTGGTGGTTTTCTTTACATACCCACTCAAGTAGTTCTATCTATTTATTTACAGTACTTATTTTGAAATCAAGTTTAGATTTAAATTTAGCTGAAGGAGTACTTTTTACATCTATTTATCTTTTTTACTTTTTAATTTTTTATACTCAATTGATTTTTTAATTACTGTAATACATTTCTTACGGAATATTAATACTTAAACATAAAATTAGTATATATATATATATATATATATATATATATATATATATATATATATATATATATACTATTGCCAACCAAATGACTAAAACAAAAACAAAAAAAACTTTACACGGTATAAACATTTGTAGATTTCATTTCACCATTTACCATCACCGAAGCCGACGACACCAACATGCCAACAAAACGAGCCTTTTAACTTAAACCAAGTAAACAGCTTTCCATCATAGAAACACCCGTAGAAGACTTCAAGAGAAAAAGATATTGAAGGGTGATCGAGTATCAAAATAAGCATGTAATTTTGACTATGTAATTACCTGTTAACGTTGTATCACGTACTTTGTAAAGAGCGTCATGTACTATATAATATTCTACAGCGAAATATATATATTTATATATATACACTTAATATGGACAATCACCCACCAATCACACCCCGCCACGTCATCAAAAGTACTGTTATACTGTAGCAGTACTGTAGCACTATAGCAATTTTTTTTTTTTTTTTTGCAAATATACACACACACACACACACACACACACACATATATATATATATATAACATTGTTATATGTTATTCCTCGGTCCAATATTAATAGTCTTTAGGTAAAAATACACAGTTTAAAACATTACATTTATTATATTATATTTTTTATTTACTTTACCATTTAACCACTTACTTTTTACCTATATTTTTGTCTTATATACAAAATGTAATGATTATTTTATCTATTTTTGAAAGTGGACTTGTAATTTACCTTATTTTATAACCCGTTTATTTATTATTGATTAAGAAAAGTATTGAAATTATATGTGTATGTGAATTTGGTCACCGTAGCGAAGCACGGACCTCCGAAACTAGTTATTATTATTATTAGTATTATTTCTATTATTATTATTAGTATTCTTATTAAAATTAATAACAATTACAAGTTTATTAATACGTTTATATTATTAATTATTATTACAAAATTTAATATAATGGGTATATATATAAACAGATGTATAAATACGATTGTTAATATATACTGTTATATATACAAAAATCATATATAGGTAATTGCAATTCCAATTTTAAGTCACTGTCATAATTACAATTCACACATGACAAATTCTGTTATAAGTTAGAATAAGTGTTTGTATTTTTCTCTTGTCTCTGTCCTTCCCTTTTCTTATTCGTGATTCCATTGTCGACTGAGATCTTCACAATAATACAAGACGTTATAATTATCCTGCCTCAGTAATTATCATCCACTCGTACCACCTAATCCCCTCTGCTACAATTTGAGAATGAAAAACAGATATGGAGAGAAAGCAGGAACCGGTACTCTGTTCGTGACAGATGGAAGACAATAGCCCAATTCCGAGTTGCTTTCTAAAATCTAAAAATAGGGAAGTAATCTAATTCATGTTGTGATGCTTTCTATAAATTTTCAGTTCTTAATTCAAGAAATCAAGGATTAATTTCGAAGTCAAACTTTCAAAATAAAAAGTCAAACTTTTGTGTTCTTCGCGAAATTGGAATCTGTTTTGATGATTCATGTTAAATTGATGAATTAGAAAGTTTATAGGAAAGATTTAAAACGTATTTCATGAAGGAACTTGGGTCTAAAATTGTCTAAATTTTTAAAACGCGATTCAAGTTTTTCATATTCAAAAAGAGTCGACTGCTACTGCTTGGAAATTCATTTTATCTTGTTTCGTTTCTGTTTCAACGATTCAAACGTCCCACAATCAAATCGTATCTGTTTCAATCTCACATACTAAATCAAACAAATTAATTTGATGTTAAGAACTGATCTGAGCGACTAGCTGTAGAAGAAGATATCATACAGGAATATTTCGGTTTATATATTAAAGGGTTTAATATAATTTTGGATGATGGGCGACAGCCCAACTGGTTTAATGTGGTGACGGGTTTGCGAGTGGTCTCGGGATCAATCCCTGCTGGGTGCAACTCTTTTTAAAATGAGCTTATAAGGTAGTTTATTTATCAATTATTATTGTTATTATTATTATTGTTATTGTTATTGTTTTTATTATTATGATCATTATTATTGTTATAATTATTATTATGATTGTATTATTAGTAATATAGTAATTATTATTAATATCATGGGTGCAAGTATTATAATTATTACTGATGTTATTATTACCATTATTATTATTATTATTATTAAAAGTATTACTATTGCTATTGTTATTATTACTTTAGCATTTTAGTATCATTATCATTATTAAGACTATGGTTACTATTATTATTATTATTATTATCATAATTATAAGTAATATATTCATTATTATTATTATTATTATTATTATTATTATTATTATTATTATTATTATTATTATTATTATTATTATTATTATTATTATTATTATTATTATTATTATTATTATTATAAGTAACAAATATTATATTACTAGTAAATTTAAAATTTTAATATTATTATCGTGAATATGATTATTATTATTATTATTATGAAAGTAATATAAATTATTATCATTTTCGTAAATATTAGTATTAATATGTTTTTATAAATAATAGAAGTGTTAATATTGACAAAAGTAATAATATTATCACAAGTATTATTATTATGTAAGTACCAAAATTATTATCATGACTATCATTAACAGTAAAAATCAATATTATTACAAGCATTATTATAAATATCACTATTATTACTACTACGATTCTTATTATAATTATCAAAAGTAATGTTATTATTAATATTATCATTATAATCAAATACAACTTTTATTAATATTATTATGTATATAAAAATATACTTATAAGTAATATTACATATAAGCATGAAATTAATTATATTAACAATCTTTATATAAATATTCACATATAACAAATTAAGTAATTTTAAAGTATATATATGTATATAACTATATAAATAATAATCATTTTCAAATATATATATATATATATATATATATATATATATATATATATATATATATATATATATATATATATATATATATATATATATACAATTTAAATATATAATATGTAAAAATATGAAATTATTCGATTACGAGTATATGTTTTAATATATATATATATGAATAATATAGGTTCGTGAATCCGATACCAACCCTGCATTGTTCAGTTGATCAATATAGTCATATGTATTTTTACTACAAAATACATTACGTGAGTTTCATTTGTTCCCTTTTTAAATGCTTTTGCAATATATATTTTTGGGACTGAGAATACATGCGCTATTTTTATAACTGTTTTACGAAATAGACACAAGTAATTGAAACTACATTATATGGTTGAATGGATCGAAGCCGAATATGCCCCTTTTAGCTTGGTATCCTAAGAATTTGGGAACAGACCCCCAAATTGACGCGAATCCTAAAGATAGATCTATCGGGCCCAACAAGCCCCATTCTGGAATTTGGAATGCTTTAGTACTTCAATTTTATCACATCCGATGGGTGTCCCGGAATGATGGGGATATTCTATATGCATCTTGTTAATGTCGGTTACCAGGTGTTCAATCCATATGAATGATTTTTGTCTCTATGCATGGGACGTATATTTATGAGAAATGAAAATCTTGTAGTCTATTAAAATGATGAAAATGAATGATTATGATAAACTAATGAACTCACCAACCTTTTGGTCGACACTTGAAAACATGTTTATTCTCAGGTATGAAAGAAATCTTTCGCTGTGCATTTGCTCATTTTAGAGATATTACTTGGAGTCATTCATGACATATTCCAAAAGACGTTGCATTCGAGTCGTCGAGTTCATCACGATTATTATTAAGTCAATTATAGTTGGATATATTAAGAAATGGTATGCATGCCGTCAACTTTCGATGAAATGAAAGTTTGTCTTTTAAAAACGAATGCAATGTTTGTAAAATGTATCATATAGAGGTCAAGTACCTCGCGATGTAACCAAATGTAATGTATTCGTCCAGATGGATTAGGACGGGTTGTTAGAATTGTAAACCCAGATTTAGATTGTAGTAAACCCAGATTTATGGGGTATCATGGGCAGTGGCGGTACTTAAGGTATCCCAAAGGTGGTGTCCGCCCACCCTGAATTTTACGGAATAAAATTTTTTACACTAAACAAAAAAAATACTAAAAAATAAGGGATTTTTTAGTGTTCGTCTCTGCTGACTATGAAAGAATTAAAAAAATTTTACACTCGCCCCACCTGTATCCGAGTTCAAGTTCCGCCGCTGATCATGGGTGCATAAATTTCGACTCATAACCACCACGACATCGCCGGATGTGATTCCGGTTCGAAGATCTGAAATGACTTCGTAGTAGATCCGTGTTTTGGCTTGGTTTTTAATTGTATCTAACAAACCAGATGCATTGGAAATCATGTCCATCTCTTCGCAAAGCAAATCCTAGAGGTGGTGGCTGCCCTGATCACCTTCTCCGGCGAACTCCCCAACCATCATTGACCGGTCATTTTCTATGTGAAATAAAGCAGATAAACGAGGTCGTCTTTTAGATGTTTTGATTAAATCATATTGTTCAAGTGGGCTAGATTTCTCATTTTGATTCTTTTCCATTTTGTTTATGGGTCATCCAAACACCCAATTCTTTTAGGGGAAAGAGTTAGTGCTGCTATAGCAAAAAAGCTTCAACCTTTATAATGAATCCTTCATGAAGTCTACAAACTTTGGGTGAAGTGAATACTAAAGTAAAAACTGAATAAAATTATTTTCCGCTTCATCACAAAGACGATTTAGTAATAAACCTATATGGAGCTTTATACATGGAAATTTAGTGACTGGCAGTATTGGTAGGGAATTTTAAGAAAGTGTTTGTAATTGGTTTTTGATTGGTATTTGAGTAAGGTATATGATTTTAAGGATAAAATAGAGGAAAAAGGTGAAACATGATTTAGTCAGGGTTGATTTCTAATTGGTTAGGGTTTTTGATTTTGGGGCTAAATTAAAGATTGAAGGAGGTGATGTGAAGATGGAGAAGAAGGGGTTAAAATGACGAAAGTAGCCTCACATGCCTGGCACCAGGCTGCACTTAACAGCTAAAATTGACGACAGTTGGGCAGAGGGACGAGTAGTGAGATAAATTGATACCACGAGGACGAGGAATGTAGTAAAAATGAAAGAAGGAAAGAGAGTGTTATTTCAGGATTACCACAGGGGGGAAGAGTGTAATTTTGTCTTTTGTTTGATAATTATCAATAAATCAATAAATGTAAATGAATAGTAAATGAAAAGGGCTGTGCAAGAATCTTATAAATAAAAAAAGGACTAAATAAGAAACAAAAATAGGACTAAATAAGAAACAAGGTGAGATAACTGAGATGCTAGAGGGATATATTTGGTCAAACTAACTGGTAACTGATAGCTTACAGCTGATAGCTGGTAGCTGTTAGTTTTTAATATGTATTTAGGTGTTTGACATATTAGTTGGAACTATTAAAATAAAGAATAAAATAACAAAAAACTATTACAATAATTTTTATTATTATTGTTATTATTTTTTCTAAAACGCTAGTTCTAGTCGGTTTTAACTTTTAGATTTTATTCCTTCGTCTAAAAGCTTTAACCCCTCTTAATCAGACGAAACGTTTTATTAGATACGAGTTTTTTTATAAAAGTTACAAGCTTCTAAAAGATCGCATCCAAACATAACTAAGGTTTGTTAGTGTAACATCCGTGTTACATCCGTCCCACATCGGTTGGAGAGGGGAACGAAGCATGCCTTATAAGGGTGTGGAGACCTTTCCTAGCATGACGCGTTTTGGGACCACAAGCGTATCAGATCTCATGAGAACTCTGCAGTTAAGTGTGCTCAGACGAGAGCACTACCAGGATGGATGACCTCCTGGGAAAGTGCTCGTCGTGTTTGGTCGCCAAGAAAAATCCGTGCGCCTTCGGGCAAAGCGGACAATATCATGCTACGGGGAACGTGTTACCTGGGATGCTTCAGATAGTATCAGAGCCAGGCCCCGGACCAAACGTGCACAGCGAGGACGCTGTGTCCCATTAGGGGCGAGGATTGTAACATCCGTGTTACATCCGTCCCACATCGGTTGGAGAGGGGAACGAAGCATGCCTTATAAGGGTGTGGAGACCTTTCCTAGCATGACGCGTTTTGGGACCACAAGCGTAGCAGATCCCATGAGAACTCTGCAGTTAAGCGTGCTCAGGCGAGAGCACTACCAGGATGGGTGACCTCCTGGGAAAATGCTCGTCGTGTTTGGTCGCCAAGAAAAATCCGTGCGCCTTCGGGCAAAGCGGACAATATCATGCTACGGGGAATGTGTTACCTGGGATGTTACAGTTAGTGCAAAGGACTAATCAAGTTGAAGTTTTAAAATAAATAACGAACAACATAAATAAAAAAAGTAAAGGACACAAATAATTCGATACAACCAGTAGGACTAACCACATAATTTTCTTTTATTTTATTACAGTGTATTTATGATAAAATTAGATGATGTTTGATGCATCCACATACATTTTACACAAATATTCACATAAAAGTAAATTAACCAATTATTTTTTTTCCCTATACTACATATCATTGATTCATTGTGTAAAGAGTTTTGTATTTCTTAAATTAGATAACGAGGTAATTGATAAATGCAAATCGTTAAGTGTTAATTGATCAAGGGGAGTCGGGCTAGCAGTATTTAAAAGATATCATTAACTTTGACGTTGTGAGTATGATTCCCGTCAATATGCGTGTATTTGTTGTTGCAAAAAAATTGAAAAAGAAAGACCTTAAACGTGCGAGTCAAAAAATACAAGAGTTTTTTCATATTCTCATTAAGAGTATATCATACGGTACCGAGAACCGACAAAACGGTAATGAAAAGTATCCTAATTAGATCGCATACATTCAAGAAAAAAAAATACTCATCTCTCAAATAATTTGAACAAAGAAAATATTATATATTTAGTATCTTACCCGTTTACACTTAAATGCGGAGTAATTAATTTCACCATAAAAATTTCATTAAGCTCGATCTTACTTTTTTTTTCTTTCAAAAATAACGCAAACTCGTATGGAATCGAAAACGTTTTCCAGAAGAAAACGTCCTCCACCAAAAGATACAAAACGAAAGCTTAGAGGCTCGAACCTAGAAAGCGTGACTATCAAAACTAAAAACTATCTATCAGTGAGCCTCCAACTATGCAAAACTATCTAAAAACTAAAAACTATCTATCACCGTATGAGAAGTATATTAAACGGTGCCAAGGATTGGCAAAACGGTAATGAAAAGTAACCTAATTAGGTCGCGAACATCCAAGAAGGAATACTCATCTTTCCCAAATAATTTGAACAAAGAAAATATTATATATTTAGTATTTTACCTATTTACACTTAAATAATTAATTTTCACCATACAAATTTCATTAAAGCTCAATCTTACTTATATTTTCAAAAAAAAAAAAAAAAAAAAAAACGCAAGCTCGTATGGAATCGAAAACGTTTTCCAGAAGAAACGTCCTCCGCCTAAAGATACAAAACGAAAGCTTAGATGCTCGAACCTAGAAAGCTTGGCTATTAAAACTAAAAACCATCTATCACCGAGCCTCCAACTATCCAAAAACGAAAAGAAACCATAACATACTAAATCAACTAGCACAGAAATGAACCATAAATACAACAAGACACTACAACCGACAAACTTGCTTTAGGGGATGGCCTTCTACATCTTTCCGTTAATGGTCTCCAAATAATTCTTTTACCTTTCCGATTAACAATCTTGTAAGTCAAAACGTTAGAGGAGTCGTCCACGACAAGGACATATTCAAAAGGAGCAATAACTCCACGATCTTCTAAGTCTTTGAAAAAACCTTTCGCCCCCGGTTTGTATCCCGGACCTAACCCCTCGACCGAAGAACTCTCACCTAACTCCCCGACATGATCGTCAATGAACATTCTTTGAACCACAATACCAAAATCGATATCGTTTACATTATCATGTAAATTAAACGAACTCGACACAATTTCGTCATTCTTCTTTCTAAGTGTTGCTTTAGTGAAAGTTTCCTCATGCGGTTTCTTCGATCGGGCCATTTAGAGTATATCATTCCGAACAAAACTCCTCACACATCAGATCAACATAATCACTATAGCGCCTACCTCCTTGTGAATGAACATCCTTTTTTTTTATAAAGCTCGATCTTACTAGTCACCTAGTCAGTTTGTCATTTATTGGATTTGTACTATTTTATCTAAAAATAAAAACAGAACAAAACTAGCCATATTTGATATTCCTTTTTGACTTCTCTAGTAATATTTCAATTTCGTTTTCCAAACAAATTAACAGCATCTCAATTTTGACCATCTTTGGTCAATTTAATTTATTTTATTTTTCATCAAATATTTCACGGAACCAAAAATTTCAAAACAATCGTTATCAACATAAACATTTACTACTCAACTACATAAAATAATGTACATTTCTCTTTTAACGCTAACTTTTTAACTACTACGAAGTATAAAACAAAAATTAAAAAATAAAAATAAAAATAAAGAAAGTATACGAGAAGTAACCCACTCACCTCTCATTTTCATATGTCTTTATTTCTGGTACGGCCAATAGCAACACCACCACCAGAATGAGATTCAGATGATGACGTCATCGCCATCTTCGTCTTCTTATTTTTAATATAACTCTTGATGTAAAAATTCAAGAATAAAAACAAAATCAAGAAATTAAAAACCGAATTAAACCCCCAAGCACCAATTCCATTACACCCACCTTTCATCAAATGCAACAAAAGCACACCAACATGACACAAAACATTACAACCTAACAACACCATCTGACAATTAATCACAAACGGAAAACACGCGCTTTGAAATCCAATCGCCGTCCAAAATCTGTATCCGTACACGACAGAATAAATCAACGTAGTAAACGCAATAGCCAAAATTTGAAACGACTGAGAATACTCCAGCCATAAAAACGACATCATGATAAGGATCGAGTGATTAAACACACGAAAAATTGAGAATTTGCGACGGCTTAAAATAACAATAAATGTACGAAGCGTGTGAAGAAAGCGCGTGAGGTAGAAAATGTATGACCAGAAGAACACGCGCCCAGAAGGGCGCGTGCCTAACGGAAAACAAAATAGCCATTGAAACGGAGTGGTTCTGTTTCTACGCCATGACCATCGCGTGTCCCTGATCTCGGCGGCGGAAGATAATACGATGCCGGTGAAGATTGTAAGAGAGATGAGAGCCATTGATAATGAATGGACGGCTGGGATCGGGCCAAGTGGGACCGGTTTTCGACGATTGAATAGGACTAAATTCAGGAGGATTGAAAGACATACGTAGGTTGAGATTGAGGTGAATAAAAAGGACCACGTGGAGCCCCATGATTGGGTGTGGTTCCATCGGAAATTTATGATTGATGGATGTTCTGATAAATAATACATCAATCTCTCTTGAATTTGAGTCATGTCTTATTGGTTTATGATGATGATGATGATGATGATGATGATGATGATGACATTAATTTAGGAATGATCGGAAGACTGGTACACGGTGGTTGTTGTGACGGTGAACGGTGGAGGTTTTAGGTTTATTTGGTTGGTGGTTAATTTAACAGGGGGTTTTAGAGAGAGAAAAAAAAAAACGTTGGAAATGAGGTAAGGTTTTTAGGGACGTCGAGTTAATATATGGATGTTGTCATATGGTCAACACAGAATACTATGATGGATATTTATTTATTCATCATGAGATACGATATCCTGAAAATTACACGGATAGTAATGATAACATAATAGAAATGAGATGTAAAACTGATAATTTTTCTTCGATCTTTTTTGGGCCGATTCAAGCTTATAGATTCGGTGGGTGATAAAGTTATTTGGGCCGCATGCCCAAGTGAATCTTATTTGGTAACGGACGCAATTAGAATTCTTGTTCAATCTAGTAATCTTGTTCTTCCCGTGTGCCCGAAAGTGGTGTGGTCTAATAATATCCCGTCCAAAATTATGATTTTCCATTGACTCGTAATTAAAAGAAGCATTCTCGTTAAAGATGTCTTGGCTAGAAGACATATTCTACCCCCAAACCAATCTTCTTTATGTGTTTGGTACATGATAGAAATAGAAACTATCGAACACTTGTGGATTCATTGCAAGTGGACATCTTGCATTTGGTCATACCTATTTCGTTGGTGGAACATCCGTTGGGTTATCCCAGGGTGTATCATCGATTTCTCTTTTGATTGGTACTATGTCATGGGGATCAATGCTTCAAAGTTTTGGAAAATGATTGGTCCCGCCCCCTTATTTTGTATAGCTGCGCCAGTCTCTCCATCGTATCAGTTTCCTTCATGGCTAGGAAGTGTGCAGATTTGGTAAGACGGTCATCGATAACCCAGATGGTATCATAACCTCCTACCGTCTTCGGTAGCTTCGTGATGAAATCCATTGTTATTCCTTCCCACTTCCATTGCGGGATTTCGGGTTGTTGGAGTAATCCAGACGGCTTCTGATGTTCGGCTTTGATCTTGGAACAAGTTAAACACATTCCAACGTAAGTCGTAACATCCTTCTTCAGGTTCGGCCACCAATATTGAACCTTGAGGTCGTGGTACATCTTACCAGCTCCTGGATGAATTGAATACCTTGACTTGTGGGCTTCGTCTAGAATAAGGCTCCGTAAATCTCCATATTTGGGCACCCAAATTCTTCCGACAAAGTATCGAAGTCCGGTCTCCTTGACCTCGAATCAAGAAACGAGAATGTTCAAATGTTCTTGAGAAATATTCTCCTCCTTTAGAGCCTCATCTTGAGCTACTCGGATCTGGCTGTTGAGATTCGTCTGAATGGTGATGTTCAAGGCACGGACACGAAGAGGTACCGTTCTCTCCTTTCGGCCCAAGGCATCAGCTACAACATTTGCCTTTCCGGGATGATAACGTAGTTCACAATCATTGTCGTTCAATGTTTCGATCCACCGTCGTTGTCTCATATTCAGTTGTTTCTGATCGAAAATGTCTTGGAGGCTTTTGTGATCGATGAAGATAGTACTCTTTGTTCCATAAAGATAGTGTCTCCATAGTTTGAGCGCAAAGACAAAGGCTCCAAGTTCAAGATCGTGAGTAGTGTAGTTTCGCTCATGAATCTTCAGTTGTCGGGAGGCGTAAGCAATAACCTTCTTATGTTGCATCAATACACACCCAAAACCTTGTCGGGAGGTATCACAATACACAACGAAGTCATTACTGCCTTTGGGAAGAGACATGATAGGAGCGGTGGTTAACTTCTGCTTCAGGGTTTGGAATTCCGACTCTTGCTCGGTTTTCCAAACGAACTTCCTCCCCTTATGAGTTAACGCAATCAAAGGACGCGCAATCAAAGAGAAACCTTCAATAAACCTTCTGTAGTAACCGGCGAGGCCTAGAAATTGGCGGATATGAGTAGGAGTAGTGGGAGTTTCCCACTTGCGGATAGCTTCGATCTTTGCGGGATCGACTTTGATACCCTGATCGCTCACGATATGACCAAGAAATTGAACTTCCTTCAACCAAAATTCGCACTTAGAGAATTTGGCATAAAGTTGCTCTTGTCTCAAGAGTTCTAGCATGAGTCGAAGATGTTGCTCATGTTCTTCTTCGCTTTTGGAATAGATGAGGATATCATCTATGAAGACGATAACGAACTTGTCCAGATATGGCTTGCATACACGATTCATGGGACCCATAAACACGGCAGGTGCGTTGGTTAAACCGAATGGCATCACAAGAAACTCATAATGGCCATAACGGGTTCTGAACGCAGTCTTCATCACATCGCTCTCCTTCACCCTCAACTGGTGATAACCTGATCATAAATCAATCTTGGAGTAAACACTGGATCCTTACAGCTGATCGAAAAGATCGTTAATTCTAGGAAGTGGATACCGATTCTTGATCGTCAAATTGTTCAGTTCACGATAATCGATACACATGCGGAAAGATCCGTCCTTCTTCTTCACGAACAAAACAGGTGCGCCCCAAGGCGAAGAGCTTGGTTGGATAAATCCACGGTCTAACAATTCTTGTAGTTGACTCTGCAACTCTTGCAATTCGGAAGGTGCTAGTCGATAAGGTACGCGAGCTACGGGTGTAGCTCCTGGCACTAGATCGATCTGAAACTCTACTTGTAGTGACCCGAACTTTTCCATGTTTATATATATTAATTGAGATTGATATTTACATGATTAAATGTTTCCAACATGTTAAGCAATCAAACTTGTTAAGACTTGATTAATTGAAATAGGTTTCATATAGACAATTGACCACCCAAGTTGACCGGTGATTCACGAACGTTAAAACTTGTAAAAACTATATGATGACATATATATGGTTATATATATAGTTAACATGATATTATGATAAGTAAACATATCATTAAGTATATTAACAATGAACTACATATGTAAAAACAAGACTACTAACTTAATGATTTTGAAACGAGACATATATGTAACGATTATCGTTGTAACGACATTTAATGTATATATATCATATTAAGAGATATTCGTACATCATAATATCATGATAATATAATAATTTAAAATCTCTTTTGATATTATAAACATTGGGTTAACAACATTTAACAAGATCGTTAACCTAAAGGTTTCAAAACAACATTCACATGTAACGACTAACGATGACTTAACGACTCAGTTAAAATGTATATACATGTAGTGTTTTAATATGTATTTATACACTTTTGGAAGACTTCAATACACTTATCAAAATACTTCTACTTAACAAAAATGCTTACAATTACATCCTCGTTCAGTTTCATCAATAATTCTACTCGTATGCACCCGTATTCGTACTCGTACAATACACAGCTTTTAGATGTATGTACTATTGGTATATACACTCCAATGATCAGATCTTAGCAGCCCATGTGAGTCACCTAACACATGTGGGAACCATCATTTGGCAACTAGCATGAAATATCTCATAAAATTACAAAAATATGAGTAATCATTCATGACTTATTTACATGAAAACAAAATTACATATCCTTTATATCTAATCCATACACCAACGACCAAAAACACCTACAAACACTTTCATTCTTCAATTTTCTTCATCTAATTGATCTCTCTCAAGTTCTATCTTCAAGTTCTAAGTGTTCTTCATAAATTCCAAAAGTTCTAGTTTCATAAAATCAAGAATACTTTCAAGTTTGCTAGCTCACTTCCAATCTTGTAAGGTGATCATCCAACCTCAAGAAATCTTTGTTTCTTACAGTAGGTTATCATTCTAATACAAGGTAATAATCATATTCAAACTTTGGTTCAATTTCTATAACTATAACAATCTTATTTCAAGTGATGATCTTACTTGAACTTGTTTTCGTGTCATGATTCTGCTTCAAGAACTTCGAGCCATCCAAGGATCCATTGAAGCTAGATCCACTTTTCTCTTTTCCAGTAGGTTTATCCAAGGAACTTAAGGTAGTAATGATGTTCATAACATCATTCGATTCATACATATAAAGCTATCTTATTCGAAGGTTTAAACTTGTAATCACTAGAACATAGTTTAGTTAATTCTAAACTTGTTCGCAAATAAAAGTTAATCCTTCTAACTTGACTTTTAAAATCAACTAAACACATGTTCTATATCTATATGATATGCTAATTTAATGATTTAAAACCTGGAAACACGAAAAACACCGTAAAATCGGATTTACGCCGTCGTAGTAACACCGCGGGCTGTTTTGGGTTAGTTAATTAAAAACTATGATACACTTTGATTTAAAAGTTGTTATTCTGAGAAAATGATTGTTATTATGAACATGAAACTATATCCAAAAATTATGGTTAAACTCAAAGTGGAAGTATGTTTTCTAAAATGGTCATCTAGACGTCGTTCTTTCGACTGAAATGACTACCTTTACAAAAACGACTTGTAACTTATTTTTACGACTATAAACCTATACTTTTTCTGTTTAGATTCATAAAATAGAGTTCAATATGAAACCATAGCAATTTTATTAACTCAAAACGGATTTAAAATGAAGAAGTTATGGGTAAAACAAGATTGGATAATTTTTCTCATTTTAGCTACGTGAAAATTGGTAACAAATCTATTCCAACCATAACTTAATCAACTTGTATTGTATATTATGTAATCTTGAGATACCATAGACACGTATACAATGTTTCGACCTATCATGTCGACACATCTATATATATTTCGGAACAACCATAGACACTCTATATGTGAATGTTGGAGTTAGCTATACAGGGTTGAGGTTGATTCCAAAATATATATAGTTTGAGTTGTGATCAATACTGAGATACGTATACACTGGGTCGTGGATTGATTCAAGATAATATTTATCGATTTATTTCTGTACATCTAACTGTGGACAACTAGTTGTAGGTTACTAACGAGGACAGCTGACTTAATAAACTTAAAACATCAAAATATATTAAAAGTGTTGTAAATATATTTTGAACATACTTTGATATATATGTATATATTGTTATAGGTTCATGAATCAACCAGTGGCCAAGTCTTACTTCCCGACGAAGTAAAAAATCTGTGAAGGTGAGTTATAGTCCCACTTTTAAAATCTAATATTTTTGGGATGAGAATACATGCAGGTTTTATAAATGATTTACAAAATAGACACAAGTACGTGAAACTACATTCTATGGTTGAATTATCGAAATCAAATATGCCCCTTTTTATTAAGTCTGGTAATCTAAGAATTAGGGAACAGACACCCTAATTGACGCTAATCCTAAAGATAGATCTATCGGGCCCAACAAGCCCCATCCAAAGTACCGGATGCTTTAGTACTTCGAAATTTATATCATATCCGAAGGGTGTCCCGGAATGATGGGGATATTCTTATATATGCATCTTGTTAATGTCGGTTACCAGGTGTTCACCATATGAATGATTTTTATCTCTATGTATGGGATGTGTATTGAAATATGAAATCTTGTGGTCTATTATTATGATTTGATATATATAGGTTAAACCTATAACTCACCAACATTTTTGTTGACGTTTTAAGCATGTTTATTCTCAGGTGATTATTAAGAGCTTCCGCTGTCGCATAGTTAAATAAGGACGAGATTTGGAGTCCATGCTTGTATGATATTGTGTAAAAACTGCATTCAAGAAACTTATTTTGTTGTAACATATTTGTATTGTAAACCATTATGTAATGGTCGTGTGTAAACAGGATATTTTAGATTATCATTATTTGATAATCTACGTAAAGCTTTTTAAAACCTTTATCTATGAAATAAAGGTTATGGTTTGTTTTAAAAATGAATGCAGTCTTTGAAAAATGTCTCATATAGAGGTCAAAACCTCGCAACGAAATCAATTAATATGGAACGTTTTTAATCAATAAGAACGGGACATTTCAGTTGGTATCCGAGCGTTGGTCTTAGAGAACCAGAATTTTGCATTAGTGTGTCTTATCGAGTTTGTTAGGATGCATTAGTGAGTCTGGACTTCGACCGTGTTTACTTGAAAAATGATTGCTTAACAAATTTTGTTGGAAACTATATATTTTTAACATGTGAATATTATGTGATATATTAATCTCTTAACGCGTTTGATATTATGTGATAGATGTCTACCTCTAGAACAAGTCCCATTGACTCACCTAATAATAATGAAGAGTCAAATGTAAATTGGAATGATTCATGGACTGATTCACAAGTTCCCGAAGAGGAACCGGAAGAAGAGTCGGAACCGGAAGAAGAATCGGAACCGGATGAAGAAATAGAACCGGTGGGGGAAATAATAAAACGGTTAAGTAAAAGAAAATCCTCAACCAACCGACCAAGGTTAATTATGGTCAATGGTGTTTCCGCCAAGGAAGCAAAATATTGGGAGGATTACCAATTCTCCGATGAATCGGATTCTGACGAGAATTCCGATGATGTTATAGAAATTACCCCAACTGAATTTAAAAAGGCAAAAGAAAATAATAAGGGAAAGGGCATAAAAATAGAGAAATCTAATTCCAACCCCGATGAACTTTATATGTATCGTCAACCCCCGAAGTCCTTAAGTTGTAACAATGACCCGGGAACCTCTAAACCACCAGGTTTTTCTATACCAATGTGGATAACGATGGCTCGTATTAGGGGAACATCATATATCCCTAGAAACTTGGCAAAACGAACCAAAACCGAACAAGAAGAAACGAGCAAGTCGGAATAAGATAGTTATATTCGTGTGGTGTAATATATGTAATATAGTGTGCTTATGCTTTATGATATATGTAAAAATTGTTGTATTAATAAGTATTTTTTTATGAATCTAACTCTTGTCTATTTTACAGTATAAAAACACAAAATGGATAGACAACCCAATATTTTAAGAGACCTACCCGGAGACATGATTGATGAAATCTTGTCTAGAGTCGGTCAGAATTCTTCGGCACAACTATTAAAGGCGAGATCAGTTTGTAAGACATTTGAAGAACGTTCCAAGAATGCCTTGGTTTATAAAAGGCTTTCGTTCGAAAGATGGGGGATATCACATTGGGAAATCCATAAGTTACGATGTGTTTACTTTGACGCATATATTGCGGGGAACCCAAATGCTATTTTACGCAATGGGCTAAGAAATTATTTTGACTCAATATATCCGAATATTGGACTTCGTGATTTAGAAAAAGCGGCTAACATGCAACATAAAGAATTATGTTATGCTTACGGATTAGTAATGTTCGCTTCTCACCAAAGTGAGAACAAGAACATCGGGCTACAACTATTAAACAAAACGTTTCCACAAGTGACGGAGTCGGTAATTGGGGTAAGAAATGAGGTTTTTAGATTGTTACGGGACTGTTGGACATTACGTAACCCTCGTCCCTTTGATGACGTTACAACACGCTGTCTTATCAACGGACATAACGGTTATGTTTCACAAGACCAAGGATGGGAAGTAATCCTAGTAAAACCAGAATGCATAACTTGTTTCTGGACGTATGAATTACGTGTCTTTATTGCCTTTGCTGAACGACTTGTGTACTAGCTAGAATTATCTTTACAACCATCTTGTATCAAATTTATTGTGTGCTATATTTCATGCTATATGTAAAATAAGCGGTATTGTAAGTTTGTAAAATATTGTGTAAAAGTTTGAACGCGAAATATTATTATAATCAGTTTTTCATATAGAATTGTAGTAGTTGAATTGTATATTAGCTACTAAGTATGAACTTAACGGGTAGGTACTACTCGAATTTAAACTTATAAAATGCTAATATGAAGAAAAAGCTTTTATAAATGAGTTCATATTATGCTACGAAATACTATTAACTACTCTTAATATTCTGTATGATTAACTTGTTCCATTTGACTATTTTGAAGGAAATGGCACCGACTACTCGACACACCGTGAATATGAATGAAGAGGAATTCCGTACTTTTCTAGCTTCAAACATAGCCGCAGTACAGGCTGCGCTACATACCAACAATAACCTTGGATATAGCAGTACAGGAAATCGTGTAGGATGCACCTACAAAGAATTCACTGCCTGCAAACCTTTGGAATTTGATGGAACCGAAGGACCGATCGGATTGAAATGGTAGACCGAGAAGGTCGAATCGGTGTTTGCCATAAGTAAGTGTACTGAAGAGGACAAAGTGAAGTACGCTACGCATACCTTTACAGGTTCTGCGTTAACATGGTGGAATACCTATCTAGAGTAAGTGGGACAAGACGATGCATACGCACTACCGTGGTCAGCATTCAAGCACTTGATGAACGAGAAGTACCGTCCCAGAACCGAGGTCAATAAGCTCAAGACAGAACTTAGAGGGTTACGAACCCAAGGATTTGATATTACCACGTACGAAAGACGATTTACAGAATTGTGCCTATTGTGTCCAGGAGCGTTCGAAGATGAGGAAGAGAAGATCGACGCGTTTGTGAAAGGATTACCGGAAAGAATCCAAGAAGATACAAGTTCACACGAGCCCGCCTCCATACAACAGGCATGTAGAATGGCTCACAAACTAGTGAACCAGATTGAAGAAAGAATTAAAGAACAGACTGCTGAAGAGGCCAATGTGAAGCAAGTCAAAAGAAAGTGGGAGGAAAACGGTGATAAGAATCACCAATACAACAACAACAGCAATTACAACAATAATCGCAACAATTATCCCAACAATCGCAACATCAATCGCAACTACAACAAACAGCCCAACAACAACAACAACAACAACAACAACAGCAACTACAACAATCATCCCAACAACAATAATAACCGCAACAACAACAACAATTAGAAGCAGCTATGCCAAAGGTGTGAAAAGTATCACTCGGGGTTCTGCACCAAATTTTGCAACAAGTGTAAAAGAAATGGTCATAGCGCGGCGAAGTGTGAGGTTTACGGACCAGGGGTTAATAGAACGAAAGGAACAAATGGTGTCGGAACGAGTAATGGCGGAGCAAGTAGTGTCGGAGCAAGTTATGCCAATGTAGTTTGTTATAAATATGGAAAACCGGGCCACATTATTAGAAATTGCCCGAACCAGGAGAACACGAATGGACAAGGCCGCGGAAGAGTTTTCAATATTAATGCGGCAGAGGCACAGGAAGACCCGGAGCTTGTTACGGGTACGTTTCTTATTGACAATAAATCTGCTTACGTTTTATTTGATTCGGGTGCGGATAGAAGCTATATGAGTAGAGATTTTTGTGCTAAATTAAGTTGTCCATTGACGCCTTTGGATAGTAAATTTTTACTCGAATTAACAAATGGTAAATTAATTTCAGCAGATAATATATGTCGGAATCGAGAAATTAAACTGGTTAGCGAAACATTTAAGATTGATTTGATACCAGTAGAGTTAGGGAGTTTTGATGTGATAATCGGTATGGACTGGTTGAAAGAAGTGAAAGCAGAGATCGTTTGTTACAAAAATGCAATTCGCATTATACGAGAAAAAGGAAAACCCTTAATGGTGTACGGAGAAAAGGGCAACACGAAGCTACATCTTATTAGTAATTTGAAGGCACAAAAACTAATAAGAAAAGGTTGCTATGCTGTTCTAGCACATGTCGAGAAAGTACAAACTGAAGAAAAGAGCATCAATGATGTTCCCATTGCAAAAGAATTTCCCGATGTATTTCTGAAAGAATTACCGGGATTACCCCCACATCGATCCGTTGAATTTCAAATAGATCTTGTACCAGGAGCTGCACCAATAGCTCGTGCTCCTTACAGACTCGCACCCAGCGAGATGAAAGAACTGCAAAGCCAATTACAAGAACTTTTAGAGCGTGGTTTCATTCGACCAAGCACATCACCGTGGGGAGCTCCTGTTTTGTTTGTCAAGAAGAAAGATGGTACATTCAGGTTGTGTATCGACTACCGAGAGTTGAACAAACTTACCATCAAGAACTGCTACCCACTACCGAGAATCGATGACTTATTTGATCAACTACAAGGCTCGTCTGTTTATTCAAAGATTGACTTACGTTCCGGGTATCATCAAATGCGGGTGAAAGAAGATGATATTCCAAAGACTGCTTTCAGAACACGTTACGGTCATTACGAGTTTATGGTCATGCCGTTTGGTTTAACTAATGCACCAGCTTTGTTCATGGACCTTATGAACCGAGTGTGTGGACCATACCTTGACAAGTTTGTCATTGTTTTCATTGATGACATACTTATTTACTCAAAGAATGACCAAGAACACGGTGAACATTTGAGAAAGGTGTTAGAAGTATTGAGGAAGGAAGAATTGTACACTAAGTTTTCAAAGTGTGCATTTTGGTTGGAAGAAGTTCAATTCCTCGGTCACATAGTGAACAAAGAAGGTATTAAGGTGGATCCGGCAAAGATAGAAACTGTTGAAAAGTGGGAAACCCCGAAAACTCTGAAACACATACGCCAGTTTTTAGGACTAGCTGGTTACTACAGAAGGTTCATCCAAGACTTTTCCAGAATAGCAAAACCCTTGACTGCATTAACGCATAAAGGGAAGAAATTTGAATGGAATGATGAACAAGAGAAAGCATTTCAGTTATTGAAGAAAAAGCTAACTACGGCACCTATATTGTCATTGCCTGAAGGGAATGATGATTTTGTGATTTATTGTGATGCATCAAAGCAAGGTCTCGGTTGTGTATTAATGCAACGAACGAAGGTGATTGCTTATGCGTCTAGACAATTGAAGATTCACGAACAAAATTATACGACGCATGATTTGGAATTAGGCGCGGTTGTTTTTGCATTAAAGACTTGGAGGCACTACTTATATGGGGTCAAAAGTATTATATATACCGACCACAAAAGTCTTCAACACATATTTAACCAGAAACAACTGAATATGAGGCAGTGTAGGTGGATTGAATTATTGAATGATTACGACTTTGAGATTCGTTACCACCCGGGGAAGGCAAATGTGGTAGCCGATGCCTTGAGCAGGAAGGACAGAGAACCCATTCGAGTAAAATTTATGAATATAATGATTCATAATAACCTTACTACTCAAATAAAGGAGGCGCAACAAGGAGTTTTAAAAGAAGGAAATTTAAAGGATGAAATACCCAAAGGATCGGAGAAGCATCTTAATATTCGGGAAGACGGAACCCGGTATAGGGCTGAAAGGATTTGGGTACCAAAATTTGGAGATATGAGAGAAATGGTACTTAGAGAAGCTCATAAAACCAGATACTCAATACATCCTGGAACGGGGAAGATGTACAAGGATCTTAAGAAACATTTTTGGTGGCCAGGTATGAAAGCCGATGTTGCTAAATACGTAGGAGAATGTTTGACGTGTTCTAAGGTCAAAGCTGAGCATCAGAAACCATCAGGTCTACTTCAACAACCCGAAATCCCGGAATGGAAATGGGAAAACATTACCATGGATTTCATCACTAAATTGCCAAGGACTGCAAGTGGTTTTGATACTATTTGGGTAATAGTTGATCGTCTCACCAAATCAGCACACTTCCTGCCAATAAGAGAAGATGACAAGATGGAGAAGTTAGCACGACTGTATTTGAAGGAAGTCATCTCCAGACATGGAATACCAATCTCTATTATCTCTGATATGGATGGCAGATTTATTTCAAGATTCTGGCAGACATTACAGCAAGCATTAGGAACTCGTCTAGACATGAGTACTGCCTATCATCCACAAACTGATGGGCAGAGCGAAAGGACGATACAAATGCTTGAAGACATGCTACAAGCATGTGTTATTGATTTCGGAAACAGTTGGGATCGACATCTACCGTTAGCAGAATTTTCCTACAACAACAGCTACCATTCAAGCATTGAGATGGTGCCGTTTGAAGCACTTTATGGTAGAAAGTGCAGGTCTCCGATTTGTTGGAGTAAAGTGGGGGATAGACAGATTACGGGTCCGGAGATTATACAAGAAACTACCGAGAAGATCATCCAAATTCAACAACGGTTGAAAACTGCCCAAAGTCGACAAAAGAGCTACGCTGACATTAAAAGAAAACATATAGAATTTGAAATTGGAGAGATGGTCATGCTTAAAGTTGCACCTTGGAAAGGCGTTGTTCGATTTGGTAAACGAGGGAAATTAAATCCAAGGTATATTGGACCATTCAAGATTATTGATCGTGTCGGACCGGTAGCTTACCGACTTGAGTTACCTCAACAACTCGCGGCTGTACATAACACTTTCCACGTCTCAAATTTGAAGAAATGTTTTGCTAAAGAAGATCTCACTATTCCGTTAGATGAAATCCAAATCAACGAAAAACTTCAATTCATCGAAGAACCCGTCGAAATAATGGATCGTGAGGTTAAAAGACTTACGCAAAACAAGATACCAATTGTCAAGGTTCGATGGAATGCTCGTAGAGGACCCGAGTTCACCTGGGACCGTGAAGATCAGATGAAGAATAAATACCCGCATCTATTTCCAGAAGATTCGTCAACACCTTCAACAGCTTAAAATTTTGGGACGAAATTTATTTAACGGGTAGGTACTGTAGTGACCCGAACTTTTCCATGTTTATATATATTAATTGAGATTGATATTTACATGATTAAATGTTTCCAACATGTTAAGCAATCAAACTTGTTAAGACTTGATTAATTGAAATAGGTTTCATATAGACAATTGACCACCCAAGTTGACCGGTGATTCACGAACGTTAAAACTTGTAAAAACTATATGATGACATATATATGGTTATATATATAGTTAACATGATATTATGATAAGTAAACATATCATTAAGTATATTAACAATGAACTACATATGTAAAAACAAGACTACTAACTTAATGATTTTGAAACGAGACATATATGTAACGATTATCGTTGTAACGACATTTAATGTATATATATCATATTAAGAGATATTCGTACATCATAATATCATGATAATATAATAATTTAAAATCTCTTTTGATATTATAAACATTGGGTTAACAACATTTAACAAGATCGTTAACCTAAAGGTTTCAAAACAACATTTACATGTAACGACTAACGATGACTTAACGACTCAGTTAAAATGTATATACATGTAGTGTTTTAATATGTATTTATACACTTTTGGAAGACTTCAATACACTTATCAAAATACTTCTACTTAACAAAAATGCTTACAATTACATCCTCGTTCAGTTTCATCAATAATTCTACTCGTATGCACCCGTATTCGTACTCGTACAATACACAGCTTTTAGATGTATGTACTATTGGTATATACACTCCAATGATCAGCTCTTAGCAGCCCATGTGAGTCACCTAACACATGTGGGAACCATCATTTGGCAACTAGCATGAAATATCTCATAAAATTACAAAAATATGAGTAATCATTCATGACTTATTTACATGAAAACAAAATTACATATCCTTTATATCTAATCCATACACCAACGACCAAAAACACCTACAAACACTTTCATTCTTCAATTTTCTTCATCTAATTGATCTCTCTCAAGTTCTATCTTCAAGTTCTAAGTGTTCTTCATAAATTCCAAAAGTTCTAGTTTCATAAAATCAAGAATACTTTCAAGTTTGCTAGCTCACTTCCAATCTTGTAAGGTGATCATCCAACCTCAAGAAATCTTTGTTTCTTACAGTAGGTTATCATTCTAATACAAGGTAATAATCATATTCAAACTTTGGTTCAATTTCTATAACTATAACAATCTTATTTCAAGTGATGATCTTACTTGAACTTGTTTTCGTGTCATGATTCTGCTTCAAGAACTTCGAGCCATCCAAGGATCCATTGAAGCTAGATCCACTTTTCTCTTTTCCAGTAGGTTTATCCAAGGAACTTAAGGTAGTAATAATGTTCATAACATCATTCGATTCATACATATAAAGCTATCTTATTCGAAGGTTTAAACTTGTAATCACTAGAACATAGTTTAGTTAATTCTAAACTTTTTCGCAAATAAAAGTTAATCCTTCTAACTTGACTTTTAAAATCAACTAAACACATGTTATATATCTATATGATATGCTAATTTAATGATTTAAAACCTGGAAACACGAAAAACACCGTAAAACCGGATTTACGCCGTCGTAGTAACACCGCGGGCTGTTTTGGGTTAGTTAATTAAAAACTATGATAAACTTTGATTTAAAAGTTGTTATTCTGAGAAAATGATTGTTATTATGAACATGAAACTATATCCAAAAATTATGGTTAAACTCAAAGTGGAAGTATGTTTTCTAAAATGGTCATCTAGACGTCGTTCTTTCGACTGAAATGACTACCTTTACAAAAATGACTTGTAACTTATTTTTCCGACTATAAACCTATACTTTTTCTGTTTAGATTCATAAAATAGAGTTCAATATGAAACCATAGCAATTTGATTCACTCAAAACGGATTTAAAATGAAGAAGTTATGGGTAAAACAAGATTGGATAATTTTTCTCATTTTAGCTACGTGAAAATTGGTAACAAATCTATTCCAACCATAACTTAATCAACTTGTATTGTATATTATGTAATCTTGAGATACCATAGACACGTATACAATGTTTCGACCTATCATGTCGACACATCTATATATATTTCGGAACAACCATAGACACTCTATATGTGAATGTTGGAGTTAGCTATACAGGGTTGAGGTTGATTCCAAAATATATATAGTTTGAGTTGTGATCAATACTGAGATACATATACACTGGGTCGTGGATTGATTCAAGATAATATTTATCGATTTATTTCTGTACATCTAACTGTGGACAACTAGTTGTAGGTTACTAACGAGGACAGCTGACTTAATAAACTTAAAACATCAAAATATATTAAAAGTGTTGTAAATATATTTTGAACATACTTTGATATATATGTATATATTGTTATAGGTTCGTGAATCAACCAGTGGCCAAGTCTTACTTCCCGACGAAGTAAAAATCTGTGAAGGTGAGTTATAGTCCCACTTTTAAAATCTAATATTTTTGGGATGAGAATACATGCAGGTTTTATAAATGATTTACAAAATAGACACAAGTACGTGAAACTACATTCTATGGTTGAATTATCGAAATCGAATATGCCCCTTTTTATTAAGTCTGGTAATCTAAGAATTAGGGAACAGACACCCTAATTGACGCGAATCCTAAAGATAGATCTATCGGGCCCAACAAGCCCCATCCAAAGTACCGGATGCTTTAGTACTTCGAAATTTATATCATATCCGAAGGGTGTCCCGGAATGATGGGGATATTCTTATATATGCATCTTGTTAATGTCGGTTACCAGGTGTTCACCATATGAATGATTTTTATCTCTATGTATGGGATGTGTATTGAAATATGAAATCTTGTGGTCTATTATTATGATTTGATATATATAGGTTAAACCTATAACTCACCAACATTTTTGTTGACGTTTTAAGCATGTTTATTCTCAGGTGATTATTAAGAGCTTCCGCTATCGCATAGTTAAATAAGGACGAGATTTGGAGTCCATGCTTGTATGATATTGTGTAAAAACTGCATTCAAGAAACTTATTTTGTTGTAACATATTTGTATTGTAAACCATTATGTAATGGTCGTGTGTAAACAGGATATTTTAGATTATCATTATTTGATAATCTACGTAAAGCTTTTTAAAACCTTTATCTATGAAATAAAGGTTATGGTTTGTTTTAAAAATGAATGCAGTCTTTGAAAAACGTCTCATATAGAGGTCAAAACCTCGCAACGAAATCAATTAATATGGAACGTTTTTAATCAATAAGAACGGGACATTTCAGTTGGTATCCGAGCGTTGGTCTTAGAGAACCAGAATTTTGCATTAGTGTGTCTTATCGAGTTTGTTAGGATGCATTAGTGAGTCTGGACTTCGACCGTGTTTACTTAAAAAATGATTGCTTAACAAATTTTGTTGGAAACTATATATTTTTAACATGTGAATATTATGTGATATATTAATCTCTTAACGCGTTTGATATTATGTGACTCACCTAATAATAATGAAGAGTCAAATGTAAATTGGAATGATTCATGGACTGATTCACAAGTTCCCGAAGAGGAACCGGAAGAAGAGTCGGAACCGGAAGAAGAATCGGAACCGGATGAAGAAATAGAACCGGTGGGGGAAATAATAAAACGGTTAAGTAAAAGAAAATCCTCAACCAACCGACCAAGGTTAATTATGGTCAATGGTGTTTCCGCCAAGGAAGCAAAATATTGGGAGGATTACCAATTCTCCGATGAATCGGATTCTGACGAGAATTCCGATGATGTTATAGAAATTACCCCAACTGAATTTAAAAAGGCAAAAGAAAATAATAAGGGAAAGGGCATAAAAATAGAGAAATCTAATTCCAACCCCGATGAACTTTATATGTATCGTCAACCCCCGAAGTCCCTAAGTTGTAACAATGACCCGGGAACCTCTAAACCACCAGGTTTTTCTAAACCAATGTGGATAACGACGGCTCGTATTAGGGGAACATCATATATCCCTAGAAACTTGGCAAAACGAACCAAAACCGAACAAGAAGAAACGAGCGAGTCGGAATAAGATAGTTATATTCGTGTGGTGTAATATATGTAATATAGTGTGCTTATGCTTTATGATATATGTAAAAATTGCTTGTATTAATAAGTATTTTTTTTATGAATCTAACTCTTGTCTATTTTACAGTATAAAAACACAAAATGGATAGACAACCCAATATTTTAAGAGACCTACCCGGAGACATGATTAATGAAATCTTGTCTAGAGTCGGTCAGAATTCTTCGGCACAACTATTAAAGGCGAGATCAGTTTGTAAGACATTTGAAGAACGTTCCAAGAATGCCTTGGTTTATAAAAGGCTTTCGTTCGAAAGATGGGGGATATCACATTGGGAAATCCATAAGTTACGATGTGTTTACTTTGACGCATATATTGCGGGGAACCCAAATGCTATTTTACGCAATGGGCTAAGAAATTATTTTGACTCAATATATCCGAATATTGGACTTCGTGATTTAGAAAAAGCGGCTAACATGCAACATAAAGAAGCATGTTATGCTTACGGATTAGTAATGTTCGCTTCTCACCAAAGTGAGAACAAGAACATCGGGCTACAACTATTAAACAAAACGTTTCCACAAGTGACGGAGTCGGTAATTGGGGTAAGAAATGAGGTTTTTAGATTGTTACGGGACTGTTGGACATTACGTAACCCTCGTCCCTTTGATGACGTTACAACACGCTGTCTTATCAACGGACATAACGGTTATGTTTCACAAGACCAAGGATGGGAAGTAATCCTAGTAAAACCAGAATGCATAACTTGTTTCTGGACGTATGAATTACGTGTCTTTATTGCCTTTGCTGAACGACTTGTGTACTAGCTAGAATTATCTTTACAACCATCTTGTATCAAATTTATTGTGTGCTATATTTCATGCTATATGTAAAATAAGCGGTATTGTAAGTTTGTAAAATATTGTGTAAAAGTTTGAACGCGAAATATTATTATAATCAGTTTTTCATATAGAATTGTAGTAGTTGAATTGTATATTAGCTACTAAGTATGAACTTAACGGGTAGGTACTACTCGAATTTAAACTTATAAAATGCTAATATGAAGAAAAAGCTTTTATAAATGAGTTCATATTATGCTACAAAATACTATTAACTACTCTTAATATTCTGTATGATTAACTTGTTCCATTTGACTATTTTGAAGGAAATGGCACCGACTACTCGACACACCGTGAATATGAATGAAGAGGAATTCCGTACTTTTCTAGCTTCAAACATAGCCGCAGTACAGGCTGCGCTACATACCAACAATAACCTTGGATCTAGCAGTACAGGAAATCGTGTAGGATGCACCTACAAAGAATTCACTGCCTGCAAACCTTTGGAATTTGATGGAACCGAAGGACCGATCGGATTGAAACGGTGGACCGAGAAGGTCGAATCGGTGTTTGCCATAAGTAAGTGTACTGAAGAGGACAAAGTGAAGTACGCTACGCATACCTTCACAGGTTCTGCGTTAACATGGTGGAATACCTATCTAGAGCAAGTGGGACAAGACGATGCATACGCACTACCGTGGTCAGCATTCAAGCACTTGATGAACGAGAAGTACCGTCCCAGAACCGAGGTCAATAAGCTCAAGACAGAACTTAGAGGGTTACGAACCCAAGGATTTGATATTACCACGTACGAAAGACGATTTACAGAATTGTGCCTATTGTGTCCAGGAGCGTTCGAAGATGAGGAAGAGAAGATCGACGCGTTTGTGAAAGGATTACCGGAAAGAATCCAAGAAGATATAAGTTCACACGAGCCCGCCTCCATACAACAGGCATGTAGAATGGCTCACAAACTAGTGAACCAGATTGAAGAAAGAATTAAAGAACAGACTGCTGAAGATGCCAATGTGAAGCAAGTCAAAAGAAAGTGGGAGGAAAACGGTGATAAGAATCACCAATACAACAACAACAGCAATTACAACAATAATCGCAACAATTATCCCAACAATCGCAACATCAATCGCAACTACAACAAACGGCCCAACAACAACAACAACAACAACAACAACAACAACAGCAACTACAACAATCATCCCAACAACAATAATAACCGCAACAACAACAACAATTAGAAGCAGCTATGCCAAAGGTGTGAAAAGTATCACTCGGGGTTCTGCACCAAATTTTGCAACAAGTGTAAAAGAAATGGTCATAGCGCGGCGAAGTGTGAGGTTTACGGACCAGGGGTTAACAGAACGAAAGGAACAAATGGTGTCGGAACGAGTAATGGCGGAGCAAGTAGTGTCGGAGCAAGTTATGCCAATGTAGTTTGTTATAAATGTGGAAAACCGGGCCACATTATTAGAAATTGCCCGAACCAGGAGAACACGAATGGACAAGGCCGCGGAAGAGTTTTCAATATTAATGCGGCAGAGGCACAGGAAGACCCGGAGCTTGTTACGGGTACGTTTCTTATTGACAATAAATCTGCTTACGTTTTATTTGATTCGGGTGCGGATAGAAGCTATATGAGTAGAGATTTTTGTGCTAAATTAAGTTGTCCATTGACGCCTTTGGATAGTAAATTTTTACTCGAATTAACAAATGGTAAATTAATTTCAGCAGATAATATATGTCGGAATCGAGAAATTAAACTGGTTAGCGAAACATTTAAGATTGATTTGATACCAGTAGAGTTAGGGAGTTTTGATGTGATAATCGGTATGGACTGGTTGAAAGAAGTGAAAGCAGAGATCGTTTGTTACAAAAATGCAATTCGCATTATACGAGAAAAAGGAAAACCCTTAATGGTGTACGGAGAAAAGGGCAACACGAAGCTACATCTTATTAGTAATTTGAAGGCACAAAAACTAATAAGAAAAGGTTGCTATGCTGTTCTAGCACACGTCGAGAAAGTACAAACTGAAGAAAAGAGCATCAATGATGTTCCCATTGCAAAAGAATTTCCCGATGTATTTCCGAAAGAATTACCGGGATTACCCCCACATCGATCCGTTGAATTTCAAATAGATCTTGTACCAGGAGCTGCACCAATAGCTCGTGCTCCTTACAGACTCGCACCCAGCGAGATGAAAGAACTGCAAAGCCAATTACAAGAACTTTTAGAGCGTGGTTTCATTCGACCAAGCACATCACCGTGGGGAGCTCCTGTTTTGTTTGTCAAGAAGAAAGATGGTACATTCAGGTTGTGTATCGACTACCGAGAGTTGAACAAACTTACCATCAAGAACCGCTACCCACTACCGAGAATCGATGACTTATTTGATCAACTACAAGGCTCGTCTGTTTATTCAAAGATTGACTTACGTTCCGGGTATCATCAAATTAGGGGTGAAAGAAGATGATATTCCAAAGACTGCTTTCAGAACACGTTACGGTCATTACGAGTTTATGGTCATGCCGTTTGGTTTAACTAATGCACCAGCTGTGTTCATGGACCTTATGAACCGAGTGTGTGGACCATACCTTGACAAGTTTGTCATTGTTTTCATTGATGACATACTTATTTACTCAAAGAATGACCAAGAACACGGTGAACATTTGAGAAAGGTGTTAGAAGTATTGAGGAAGGAAGAATTGTACGCTAAGTTTTCAAAGTGTGCATTTTGGTTGGAAGAAGTTCAATTCCTCGGTCACATAGTGAACAAAGAAGGTATTAAGGTGGATCCGGCAAAGATAGAAACTGTTGAAAAGTGGGAAACCCCGAAAACTCCGAAACACATACGCCAGTTTTTAGGACTAGCTGGTTACTACAGAAGGTTCATCCAAGACTTTTCCAGAATAGCAAAACCCTTGACTGCATTAACGCATAAAGGGAAGAAATTTGAATGGAATGATGAACAAGAGAAAGCATTTCAGTTATTGAAGAAAAAGCTAACTACGGCACCTATATTGTCATTGCCTGAAGGGAATGATGATTTTGTGATTTATTGTGATGCATCAAAGCAAGGTCTTGGTTGTGTATTAATGCAACGAACGAAGGTGATTGCTTATGCGTCTAGACAATTGAAGATTCACGAACAAAATTATACGACGCATGATTTGGAATTAGGCGCGGTTGTTTTTGCATTAAAGACTTGGAGGCACTACTTATATAGGGTCAAAAGTATTATATATACCGACCACAAAAGTCTTCAACACATATTTAACCAGAAACAACTGAATATGAGGCAGCGTAGGTGGATTGAATTATTGAATGATTACGACTTTGAGATTCGTTACCACCCGGGGAAGGCAAATGTGGTAGCCGATGCCTTGAGCAGGAAGGACAGAGAACCCATTCGAGTAAAATCTATGAATATAATGATTCATAATAACCTTACTACTCAAATAAAGGAGGCCCAACAAGGAGTTTTAAAAGAAGGAAATTTAAAGGATGAAATACCCAAAGGATCGGAGAAGCATCTTAATATTCGGGAAGACGGAACCCGGTATAGGGCTGAAAGGATTTGGGTACCAAAATTTGGAGATATGAGAGAAATGGTACTTAGAGAAGCTCATAAAACCAGATACTCAATACATCCTGGAACGGGGAAGATGTACAAGGATCTTAAGAAACATTTTTGGTGGCCAGGTATAAAAGCCGATGTTGCTAAATACGTAGGAGAATGTTTGACGTGTTCTAAGGTCAAAGTTGAGCATCATAAACCATCAGGTCTACTTCAACAACCCGAAATCCCGGAATGGAAATGGGAAAACATTACCATGGATTTCATCACTAAATTGCCAAGGACTGCAAGTGGTTTTGATACTATTTGGGTAATAGTTGATCGTCTCACCAAATCAGCACACTTCCTGCCAATAAGAGAAGATGACAAGATGGAGAAGTTAGCACGACTGTATTTGAAGGAAGTCATCTCCAGACATGGAATACCAATCTCTATTATCTCTGATAGGGATGGCAGATTTATTTCAAGATTCTGGCAGACATTACAGCAAGCATTAGGAACTCGTCTAGACATGAGTACTGCCTATCATCCACAAACTGATGGGCAGAGCGAAAGGACGATACAAACGCTTGAAGACATGCTACAAGCATGTGTTATTGATTTCGGAAACAGTTGGGATCGACATCTACCGTTAGCAGAATTTTCCTACAACAACAGCTACCATTCAAGCATTGAGATGGCGCCGTTTGAAGCACTTTATGGTAGAAAGTGCAGGTCTCCGATTTGTTGGAGTAAAGTGGGGGATAGACAGATTACGGGTCCGGAGATTATACAAGAAACTACCGAGAAGATCATCCAAATTCAACAACGGTTGAAAACTGCCCAAAGTCGACAAAAGAGCTACGCTGACATTAAAAGAAAACATATAGAATTTGAAATTGGAGAGATGGTCAAAGTTGCACCTTGGAAAGGCGTTGTTCGATTTGGTAAACGAGGGAAATTAAATCCAAGGTATATTGGACCATTCAAGATTATTGATCGTGTCGGACCGGTAGCTTACCGACTTGAGTTACCTCAACAACTCGCGGCTGTACATAACACTTTCCACGTCTCGAATTTGAAGAAATGTTTTGCTAAAGAAGATCTCACTATTCCGTTAGATGAAATCCAAATCAACGAAAAACTTCAATTCATCGAAGAACCCGTCGAAATAATGGATCGTGAGGTTAAAAGACTTAAGCAAAACAAGATACCAATTGTCAAGGTTCGATGGAATGCTCGTAGAGGACCTGAGTTCACCTGGGAGCGTGAAGATCCGATGAAGAAGAAATACCCGCATCTATTTCCAGAAGATTCGTCAACACCTTCAACAGCTTAAAATTTCGGGACGAAATTTATTTAACGGGTAGGTACTGTAGTGACCCGAACTTTTCCATGTTTATATATATTAATTGAGATTGATATTTACATGATTAAATGTTTCCAACATGTTAAGCAATTAAACTTGTTAAGACTTGATTAATTGAAATAGGTTTCATATAGACAATTGACCACCCAAGTTGACCGGTGATTCACGAACGTTAAAACTTGTAAAAACTATATGATGACATATATATGGTTATATATATAGTTAACATGATATTATGATAAGTAAAAATATCATTAAGTATATTAACAATGAACTACATATGTAAAAACAAGACTACTAACTTAATGATTTTGAAACGAGACATATATGTAACGATTATCGTTGTAACGACATTTAATGTATATATATCATATTAAGAGATATTCGTACATCATAATATCATGATAATATAATAATTTAAAATCTCTTTTGATATTATAAACATTGGTTTAACAACATTTAACAAGATCGTTAACCTAAAGGTTTCAAAACAACATTTACATGTAACGACTAACGATGACTTAACGACTCAGTTAAAATGTATATACATGTAGTGTTTTAATATGTATTTATACACTTTTGGAAGACTTCAATACACTTATCAAAATACTTCTACTTAACAAAAATGCTTACAATTACATCCTCGTTCAGTTTCATCAATAATTCTACTCGTATGCACCCGTATTCGTACTCGTACAATACACAGCTTTTAGATGTATGTACTATTGGTATATACACTCCAATGATCAGCTCTTAGCAGCCCATGTGAGTCACCTAACACATGTGGGAACCATCATTTGGCAACTAGCATGAAATATCTCACAAAATTACAAAAATATGAGTAATCATTCATGACTTATTTACATGAAAACAAAATTACATATCCTTTATATCTAATCCATACACCAACGACCAAAAACACCTACAAACACTTTCATTCTTTAATTTTCTTCATCTAATTGATCTCTCTCAAGTTCTATCTTCAAGTTCTAAGTGTTCTTCATAAATTCCAAAAGTTCTAGTTTCATAAAATCAAGAATACTTTCAAGTTTGCTAGCTCACTTCCAATCTTGTAAGGTGATCATCCAACCTCAAGAAATCTTTGTTTCTTATAGTAGGTTATCATTCTAATACAAGGTAATAATCATATTCAAACTTTGGTTCAATTTCTATAACTATAACAATCTTATTTCAAGTGATGATCTTACTTGAACTTGTTTTCGTGTCATGATTCTGCTTCAAGAACTTCGAGCCATCCAAGGATCCATTGAAGCTAGATCCACTTTTCTCTTTTCCAGTAGGTTTATCCAAGGAACTTAAGGTAGTAATGATGTTCATAACATCATTCGATTCATACATATAAAGCTATCTTATTCGAAGGTTTAAACTTGTAATCACTAGAACATAGTTTAGTTAATTCTAAACTTGTTCGCAAATAAAAGTTAATCCTTATAACTTGACTTTTAAAATCAACTAAACACATGTTCTATATCTATATGATATGCTAATTTAATGATTTAAAACCTGGAAACACGAAAAACACCGTAAAACCGGATTTACGCCGTCGTAGTAACACCGCGGGCTGTTTTGGGTTAGTTAATTAAAAACTATGATAAACTTTGATTTAAAAGTTGTTATTCTGAGAAAATGATTGTTATTATGAACATGAAACTATATCCAAAAATTATGGTTAAACTCAAAGTGGAAGTATGTTTTCTAAAATGGTCATCTAGACGTCGTTCTTTCGACTGAAATGACTACCTTTACAAAAACGACTTGTAACTTATTTTTCCGACTATAAACCTATACTTTTTCTGTTTAGATTCATAAAATAGAGTTCAATATGAAACCATAGCAATTTGATTCACTCAAAACGGATTTAAAATGAAGAAGTTATGGGTAAAACAAGATTGGATAATTTTTCTCATTTTAGCTACGTGAAAATTGGTAACAAATCTATTCCAACCATAACTTAATCAACTTGTATTGTATATTATGTAATCTTGAGATACCATAGACACGTATACAATGTTTCGACCTATCATGTCGACACATCTATATATATTTTGGAACAACCATAGACACTCTATATGTGAATGTTGGAGTTAGCTATACAGGGTTGAGGTTGATTCCAAAATATATATAGTTTGAGTTGTGATCAATACTGAGATACGTATACACTGGGTAGTGGATTGATTCAAGATAATATTTATCGATTTATTTCTGTACATCTAACTGTGGACAACTAGTTGTAGGTTACTAACGAGCACAGCTGACTTAATAAACTTAAAACATCAAAATATATTAAAAGTGTTGTAAATATATTTTGAACATACTTTGATATATATGTATATATTGTTATAGGTTCGTGAATAAACCAGTGGCCAAGTCTTACTTCCCGACGAAGTAAAAATCTGTGAAGGTGAGTTATAGTCCCACTTTTAAAATCTAATATTTTTGGGATGAGAATACATGCAGGTTTTATAAATGATTTACAAAATAGACACAAGTACGTGAAACTACATTCTATGGTTGAATTATCGAAATCGAATATGCCCCTTTTTATTAAGTCTGGTAATCTAAGAATTAGGGAACAGACACCCTAATTGACGCGAATCCTAAAGATAGATCTATCGGGCCCAACAAGCCCCATCCAAAGTACCGGATGCTTTAGTACTTCGAAATTTATATCATATCCGAAGGGTGTCCCGGAATGATGGGGATATTCTTATATATGCATCTTGTTAATGTCGGTTGCCAGGTGTTCACCATATGAATGATTTTTATCTCTATGTATGGGATGTGTATTGAAATATGAAATCTTGTGGTCTATTATTATGATTTGATATATATAGGTTAAACCTATAACTCACCAACATTTTTGTTGACGTTTTAAGCATGTTTATTCTCAGGTGATTATTAAGAGCTTCCGCTGTCGCATAGTTAAATAAGGACGAGATTTGGAGTCCATGCTTGTATGATATTGTGTAAAAACTGCATTCAAGAAACTTATTTTGTTGTAACATATTTGTATTGTAAACCATTATGTAATGGTCGTGTGTAAACAGGATATTTTAGATTATCATTATTTGATAATCTACGTAAAGCTTTTTAAAACCTTTATCTATGAAATAAAGGTTATGGTTTGTTTTAAAAATGAATGCAGTCTTTGAAAAATGTCTCATATAGAGGTCAAAACCTCGCAACGAAATCAATTAATATGGAACGTTTTTAATCAATAAGAACGGGACATTTCACTACTGATCTCGGTGGTGGTAATCCAGGCAACTCCTCTGGAAAGACGTCGGGAAATTCGTTCACAATTCGTACATCATCCACACACTTCTCTTCAACTTCTAGCTTCTTCACATGTGCTAGAATAGCAAAGCGTCCCTTCTTCATAACCTTTTGTGCCTTCAAGCAACTAATAAGGTTCAACTTAGGATTACATCTATCTCCGTAAACAATCAGAGGCTCACCATCTTCGCGAGGTATACGAAGAATCTTCTCACCACAGATAACTTCGGCTCTTACCTTGGACAACCAGTCCATACCGACAATCACATCAAAACTTCCCAACTTGATGGGTATTAGATCAATCTCAAAATCCACTCCGGATAGGTTGATAATACCTCCTCGGCCAATTTGGTCAACATTCTCATGTTTTCCATTGGCTACCTCAACAAGCATACTCTCCTCCAAAGGCACTAACGACCAATCTATCTTAGAGCAAAAGTGTCTATCTACATAACTCCTATCGGCACCTGTATCAAACAGAACAGAAGCTAATAGGTTATTGATAGTGAATGTACCTATGACCAAGTCAGGATCCTCACGGGCATCCCTGGCGTTCATGTTGAAAACACTCCCACGTGCTGGTCCGGCATCCTTCTTCTTGTTCGGGCACTCATTCTTGAAGTGGCCCTGTTGACCGCACTCAAAACACTTTCTTGGTCCAGTAGGGTTTGTCTTCACAGCTAGGGTGGTGATCTTGCAGTCCTTGCCGATGTGCCTAGTCCTCTTACACTTTTCACAGACCACGTTGCAGTACCCTGTATGATGCTTGTAGCATCTCTTACACTGCGGGAGACTGCCCTTGTAGTTAGGGTTCGAGCTAGGGTTCGGGTTGGGGTTCCTCCAGTCGTTGTTTCCCTTAAAACCCTCATGCCTCTTAGCTGGGTTCCGATCAAAGACCTTCCCTTTGTTGTCTTCCCACTTACGCTTATCATAACTAGCTCATGATTCTGATTTCGCTTTCTCTAGTTCCTTGCGTACGATCTGGTTCATCAGGATGTGTGCCATGCGCATAGCTTCCGGGACATCTGCTGGATTCGAAGAGGTAACATTTCCCTGAATGGTCTTGGGAAGTCCCCACAAGTATCGTTCCATTCGCTTAAATTCAGGGGTAACCATCATGGGGCACATCAATGCTAACTCTAAATACCTTCGGTTATAGCCATCAAGGTCGGTTGTCACAACCTTCAGCTCCCAAAACTCAGCTTCCATTTTCTGAATCTCCGTTCTGGGGCAGTATTCCTCGATCATAGCCCCTTTGAATTCCTCCCACGGGGTATCATAAGCCTCGTCAATTCCTTTACCCTGAGCAAGCGTGTTCCACCAGGTTAAAGCACCGTCCGACAGAGTACAGGAGGCGTACTTAGTTTTGTTCACTTCCGAGCAGTTGCTCACATGGAACACAGCTTCCAACTTCTCAAACTATCTCGTCAGCCTAACTGGCCCTTCAGTACCACTGAAATTGTGGGGCTTGCAGCTTTGGAATTCCTTATAGGTACACCCGTTCTGAATAGCTAGGTTGACCGGTGGAGCTGGAGCAGGGTTGGCATTCGCCATAGCTGTGGCTACTCGAGCAACTATCATTTCCTCAATCTGTGCCGTTGTGGGCATTTCCCTTGGGACTCTTCCGTTTGCCATTGTTCCTCTGAAAAAAAGTTTCGACTCAAGTCAAAATCCAGCGTTCAATGATATTATAGCATAATGCACCCAGTATGGAATCAACACCACACAATTAATTAAGTAAAGCAACCAGATATAGATACCACAAGCTCATCATACAGTAGCGTAAATAGAACACCGTACAAAATTTAAACAACGTTAAGTTCTATTCATTAATAAGAAAGTTGCATACATCCGCATAAGGTTCGTACAATACGTGAGTAAAACATGAAACTACCAACTAGATTACATAATGAAATCTAATACAATAGCCCTATGGTGATGGAGGGTAAATGATGTCCATCAGGTGGGACATCTGATCCTCTAGCTCAGTTACCCGAGCACGGAGGACATGCACTTCCCTTGTCAGTTCCTCGATGACAGGGGATGCTGGTGGGGCAAGCGGTGCAGATGGTGCAGATGGTGCAGGTGGTGCAGGTGTAGGCGGCACAGTGCGGGTAATCTTACACACGAATGGATCGGCGGGATACGGTACGACCCTCTTACGCGCTGTGACCCTACCCAACTGTCCATGTGCATCCACGAACGGTCTTCCTCTGTTAATCCCAGGGATAACGGTACCATCGAAATGATACCGCTTCTTCGGCGGGGTAGAGGGCGGCTGCACGGGCTCCTCCTCAGGGTCCTCCTCGAAATCATCCTTGGAATCTTCCTCGGAATCCTCCTCGCGGGAGTCATCAGATGATGAATCATCTGAATCATCTGAAGGTGGATCTGCCCGGCCGGTGGTCATAAGTCGATATCTGCTAGGTGGGATCTTCACGACACGTCCATCAGCAAGGCGTCTAGCCCAATGTCCATGCTCGTTACAGAAAGGACCGTCTCCATTTCCCCCCAGGAATCACAGTACCACCGGGATGGTGCTGTGGCTCCGGGAGTCTAGGGCTGAGTGATGCTGGAATCTCCTCTGGATCCTCGTCTCCATCTGAGACGTCCATAAGGTCAAGCACGAGTCCACTAGAAGGTGAATCGCCAGAGTCGTCGAAGGGTATCGGTGAATCAGCAACAATCGTAGGCGAGTCAACAGTCGTCTCTGAGTCACTCTCAAAGTCAAAGGTCATGGGCAGCATGTCTGTCATCTGAACAAGGAAAAATAACTTTTTCCATGTCAGTAAGACATATAGCAAGCACGTAATTAGGCACTACAACATCCTAGCAGTACATATCATGGCAATATTAAGAAAATCCTACAAAAGTATCATGCAATCGAAAACAGATAGTAGCATGCAGTAGCGAGAATAAGCAGTAGCATACAACAAGTACACATAGTAGTAAAAGTAAGCAGTAGCATGTAGTAAGTTCTGCAGAAACAGTTAAACAAGCAAGTTGTAGATTAGTCATATCAGTGAATCCTACTTGGCTCGGTCAAGACTCACTAATGCGACCTAATTCCCTATAACCGATGCTCTGATACCAAATGTGACGCCCCATTGGTCAAAACCATCGTGTACGATTCGCCAACAACAGGATCTTTACATGGTCAAATACTACATGCTGTTTGAAAACCAGTTTTGCATTCATAAAAAGATAGCGTTTACAAAAGATAACGTGACACAAAGGTAGTTACAAAGTCATTATTTGAAAATAACATAAGTTACGAATGCAGGATAAAAGTTTCATGATTGAGACATCTCTAAGTAATGCAGCGGAAATCTAACACAGCAAGTCTATAAAACCAAGACAGCAAGTCTAACAGCGGAAGCAATATCATCTAAGCACCTGAGAAATACACGCTTAAAAGTCAACACGAATGTTGGTGAGCTATAGTTTGTAATCAGTAAAGTAATGTAGACCACGAGTTATCGTATTCAAAACAGTATGAAAAGTATATGCTTATCCGTGGGCACCCGGTAACTAACTTAACGTAATAGTAATACCCCCTAAAAGTACACTTGGCGAGTGCATATGTCCTCGAAGTATTAAACACCCGTTAAATGCTAGCTCGACTAGCCCGAGTGGGGATTTCAAACCCTATGGATCCATATCTAATATTCGCGTTCACCGGTTCAAAACCAATGATTAAACGTTACCGTGCTAAGGGGAATGTTTATGCCGTTATATAACCCACACATATGTTAAGTTTAAGTTCTCGTGTCAAGTAAGTAAAACATAAAAAGCGCATGTATTCTCAGTCCCAAAAATAGTATAAGTAAAAAGGGAAGCTATAACTCACAGTGAATAAGCAGTAAAAGTCGATATGAAACGTATGCAGGTAGTAAGTCGGTCCGAAACGTCGTCAACCTAAGTCAATGGTCACTAAGTCAGTATGTTGTCCCAATACGTTTAAAAGTGAATAAATTAAGTTTAAGTGTCATCATCGATATCATCATTATCATCATCATTTATCAACACTAAGGTAAGTTTAACAAGAATAGAGATCGAAACAAAAGGATGATTTCGGACAGCTGTTACGACTTCTATAAAAATCGAAAAGACGCGTAGTCAGTGGCTATGGCTCCGTATGTGAGTCCTCTAACCCTTGACCAACTTTCAGAACCTAAATCGTCTTCGTTTGACCGTGGCGACGGTTTAAGTGCGAGTAGGTCAGAAATTTCAGCACAACGTTACAAAGGCGTAGTGACTTTCAGAAGGCCATAAATCCTAAACCGTATATCGAATTAAAACGAGGCCTAAACAAAAAGTCATCTAATTGAAACGAACTAATTGAAAATCAATTTTACAGAATTCTAGGAATCTGATCAGATCCCGACAAACAGTAAACAAGTGCTCCGGTGGGGTTCTTGGTGCTTGATGCTCATGTTCTCATCCTTGATGCTTGTAGCTTCAGGTGTACAACTCATTGATGGGTTAGCATCACTTTGACCAAGATTCAACCATCAACACACAATATGTTAAGACCAAGTAAGAACACAACTCATTTAAGAGTCTTAGATGGATGATGAACCAAGGTTACATCATATCCTTAGTCTAAACACAAATACAAGTTCTATTTACAACTAAAGCTACAAACTTTACTTCAATCAAACAAGTATGAACACAATCTTAATCAAATAAAGTAATGAGACCCTAAGCTAGAGAGCTTGGATCCTTTTCACACAAGTTATGAGATTACAAAGCTAGAAAGCTTGAATCTTTACAAGATTAATGAGACCATAAGCTAGAAAGCTAAGATCTTTAACAAAATAATGAAAGTAATGAGACCATAAGCTAAAAAGCTAAGATCTTTAACACAATAATGAAACCCTAAGCTAAAAAGCTTGGATCTTTAGTGTTCTTGAAGTTCTTGAAGCATAAAGCTTGGATCTTTAAGATACATGAAGATTACAAACACAAGTTTGAATCTTTATAACAAAATAACAAGATTAAAGCTAAAAGATTTAGATCTACAAAATAGGTGAAGATTCATAGCTAGAAAGCTTGAATCTTCCATGATCTTGAAGGATTCCAATCCAAGTTTGAATCTTTAAGATATAACAAGATCAAAAGCTAAAGGCTAGATCCATACATGATGATGATGATGTCGTGGGTGATGAAGGGAGAAGAAGAAGAAAAATCAAATACTTACACTTTTTAGAGAGAGAAGAACTAAAGAGAGAATTAGAGAGAGTAAGTGTGTGTAAATTACAAATGAAATCAAGTGTGAAATGGGTGAAGTAAGACTTGTATTTATAGGTGGTGAGGGTGTAGGTGGGTGGTGATGGCTGTAGGTTTCCAAGGGGACAAGGGGGACACCTTTTTCACTTTTTGGTTAATGGTTGTCTAAAGTTGGTGCTTATGTTAGGATTCCATGCAACATTAAGGATAATACTTGACAAAAATGCTAGTATGTTCCCTCTAATAAATGGGCATTTGTCTTACTTATTAATGAGTCACTAGTTATTTATAATTGGGCTAATTAAATAGTCCACTAGCTAGTGTAGGGTGGGCTAAGGTCCAACAAGGTAGAAAGTCCAACAAGACTAACTAGTGTGCTCTAGTAAATTACTAAGCGTAATTAGGCATCCAAAAACTCAAGTAATTGTTATTATAAAATAACAATTAGTATTTCGTAGACATAATATTCTGATTACGACAAAAGTTAAACGTGTACGCAATACGCAGTTCGTTAAAAACGTCAAGTAACACTAACGGTCATAAAGGCTTCCGGGGATTAAGTTAAGTATCCTACGTACTTAATGATACATTTTAACATATAAATGAAAGTAATCAACATGTAGGGAGTTCCCAAAGTATAATATAGCTCAGTACGCACAAATACGCAGTTTCGCGAAAACACAAAGCACAAAAGCAAGTCGAAAAAGTCGGGTCTTTACAGTATGCCTGTAGTCAGACTGCACAGACGTCGGGGGTAAGGGACATTGTTGTCTATTCAGAATCTTCAAGTCTAACGTATTACCCAGTGACATGTCTTATGACAAGGGCGTTAGGACCGGTGTAATGTAAACAAGGTCACTACCTATTCATGAGCCAGCATTCCATAATCTAGGCAAAGTAACTGACAAAACCGTAGTATGCACTTGCTTTAACCTTATATGAATTACAAATTTTATGGCATTTACTTTATTTTATCTTATAAACTAGAAAAACCAAAAATTAGGTAACAAACCACTACTCCTTCACTTTAGGATTATCTTAAGCTTTAGTTATAGGTTCGATTCTACTGATATCTTAAAAATACGACGCTAGGTCATACTTCCCTTACTCACCATAATAAGGAGTAGTACGATTTAGGCCCAATAGATATAAATTTAAAACTATTGCTCTCATCTCTCGATAGCTGATTCTGACGCCTTGCGGCCTAACGACACCGCATAAATAAAACTGACCGTTTCGGTCATATCAGTTTCCTTATTATTTTGTGTTAACTGTATGTGTTTGTTTTAGCAGTGATGGAGTTCAACAATGCTATAATGTTTGGAGACCTTGATCTACTGGAGTTTGACAAGGTTGTTATCAATCCGGGAGCTTAGCCGGAACTTGTTCCTCAGGACTTGGAACGCAACGCTTGTGATGGTTCTGACCTGAACGTTTCTAAACTGACTGTTCCTGGGGATCAGTCGGCCGTGACGAGGAAGATCAAAGAGCTTCCCCAATTGAGGACCAAGAAACTCAAAGGTATTGGTAGTGGTTTTGCTTGTAATGTTGTCTGTCATGATAGATATTGCATAGTGACTAATGTTTTTATTATATTTTTTGTAGCTCCAGTGGGTTCTTCTGCTGGTGAAGGAGTGGAGGTGTCTCAGGACATGGTTGTGATTGAGGATGATGAGGAGGGTGGTCACGGTTTTACTTTTTAGCAGCTTGATGATGCTGCATTTGACCTGTCCATTGCCGATGATCTTGTTCAGGCCTTCTCTCAGCTAGAGCTTAACTATGATGGTTGTAAGGATGCTTTGGAGAAGGGATCCTCTCCTGTAGTTCTGCAAGTTTTTGTTGCGCTTCCCTGGGATAAGGCAAAGGTTGCTCGTGCTCGGGCACTTGTGGCGTTCAATGACGCTGTTTTTTATAGTCTTGCCCAGGAAGATGAGGCTGATACAGCACAAAAGGCTGTTTTTGAGGACCTTGAGCAGAAGTTAAAGACTTCTGAAGATTTGGTGGAGGATCTCCACCATCAGCTGTCGGAGAAGGACAATGAAATAGCCTTTGCTTCTATGCTGAAGGATGCTGCAATGGCTGAGTGCAACTGTTTGTAGACTGCCTTGCCCTCCATACTGATGAAAGGTATCAATTCCGGCTCTCAGTTATACATCTTATCATATTTGTTTATACAAGTTAGACATTTTAGGGATGAGCATTGGTACCCGAATTTCTGATACGGTACCGTACCGAACCAGTACCGTACCGTTACAATCAGTACGGTATTCAGTACCCATATATTCAAAAATTTTGAATGCGGTACTTTTAGTACGGTACTGGTATTTTCCCGTTTAGTACCCGATACCACATAACTTAAATATTGAGTTACTTTCTTTTGTATACAAGACATTGAATAATGTGAATCATAACACTCCCCCTTGGATGATAATTTTGTTTCGTTACATATCAACTAGTACTGCCTCGTTAAAAACATTGCTAAAGAAAAACCCAGTGGGATAAAAACTTTAGCCAAGGGAAAAAGAGTGCAGCATAGAGTTGACTCCCCCTCAAGTAGACATCGTTGAGTCGTCACATCTTTTGAACTTGTCTCATGCCAATATTATGAACGTGTGTTCTGAAAACAGTAGTTGAAAGTACTTTGGTTAAAAGATCGGCAGAGTTTTGCTGGATTGAACATATCTCATTTCAATCTGGTTGTCCTTGATGAGATCTTGAGTGTATGAGAAGAATCTATGAGGTATGTGTTTTGTTCAGCCACTTTTGATATACGCTTCTTTCATCTGTGCTATGCAAGCTGCATTTTCTTCATAGATAGTTGTTGGACTTTTATCGCGTTCTAGTCCACAAGTATCAGTAATGAGTTGTGTCATTGATCTCAACCAAAAACATTACGGAGTGGTTTCATGTAATGCAATCACTTTGGCATGATTTGATGATGTTGCAACAAGTGTTTGTTTTTGAGAACGCCATGATATTGAGTGCCTCCATTTAGGAATTCATATCCAGTTTGAGATTTAGCTTTATGTGGATCAGATAAATAATCTGCATCTATATAACCAAACAAATCTTGTTTCGAGTTGTTAGAATAAAATAATTATAAATTAGTAGTTTCCCGTGAAATGTTCCGTTCATATTGATTATAAACGTTCCATATTAATTGATTTCGTTGCGAGGTTTTGACCTCTATATGAGACGTTTTTCAAAGACTGCATTCGTTTTTAAAACAAACCATAACCTTTATTTTATCGACAAGGTTAAAAGGACACCACATAGATTATCAGAAATGATAATCTAAAATATCACACTTACACACTACCAATACATATTGGTTTACAATATTAATTTATTACAACAAAGTAAATTTCGAATGCAGTTTTAAACAATATTATACAAGCATACTGACTCCAAATCTTGTTCATATATTAGCATGCAATAGCGGGAGCTCTTAATAATCACATGAGAATAAACATGCTTTAAACGTCAACAAAAATGTTGGTGAGTTATAGGTTTAACCTATATATTTATCAAATCGTAATAATAGACCACAAGATTTCATATTTCAATATACATCCCATACATAAAGATAAAAATCATTCATATGGTTTGAACACCTGGTAACCGACATTAACAAGATGCATATAAGAATATCCCCTATCATTCCGGGACATCCATCGGACATGATAAAACAACATCGAAGTACTAAAGCATCCGCTACAACGGATGGGGTTTGTTAGGCCCAATAGATCTATCTTTAGGATTCGCGTCAATTAGTAGACTGGTTTACTAATTCTTAGGCTACCAAGCAAAAGGGGCATATTCGGCTTCAATCATTCAACCATATAATGTAGTTTCTATTACTTGTGTCTATTTCGTAAAACATTTATAAAAGCAGCGCATGTATTCTCAGTCCCAAAAATATATATTGCAAAAGCATTTAAAAAGGGAGCAAATGAAACTCAATTTCACAGATTTACTTCGCCGGGAAGTAAGACTTGGCCACTGGTCGATTCACGAACCTATAAAAAATATGTACATATATATCAAAGTATGTTCAAAATATATTTACAACATTTTAATACGTTTTACTGTTTTAAGTTTATTAAGTCAGCCGTCCTCGTTAGTAACCTACAACTAGTTGTCCACAGTTAGATGTACAGAAATAAAGCAATATATATTATCTCGAATCAATCCACGACCTCGTGTATACAAGCCTTAGGCTAGATCACAAATCAAAGTATATAATATTTTGGAATCAACCTCAACCCTGTATAGCTAACTCCAACATTACTGCATATAGAGTGTCTATGGTTGTTCCGAAATATATATATAGATGGGTCGATATGATATGTCAAAACATTGTATTCGTGTCTATGGTATCTCAAGATTACATAATATATTAGAATACATGTATAATACAATATGAGTTAGCTAGGATATGATTAAAATAGATTTGTTACTAATTTTCACGTAGTTACAACAAGCAAATATATCCAATCTTGTTTTACCCATAACTTCTTCGTTTTAAATCCATTTTGAGTGTTTCAAGTTGATATGGTTTCATATTGATCTTAAGTTTATGAATCTAAATATAAAAAGTATAAGTTTATAGTCGGAAATACAGGTTACAAGTTGTTTTTGTAAAGGTAGTCATTTCAGTCGAAAGAACGACGTCTAGATGACCATTTCGAAAAACATACTTCCACTTTGAGTTTAACCATGATTTTTGGATATAGTTTCATGTTCATAAGAAAAATCATTTTCCCAGAAGAAAAACTTTTAAATCAAAGTTTATCATAGTTTTTAATTAACTAACCCAAAACAGCCCGCGGTGTTACTACGACGGCGTATATGCGGTTTTACGGTGTTTTTCGTGTTTTCAAGTTTTAAATCATTAAGTTAGCATATCATATAGATATAGAACATGTGTTTAGTTTATTTTAAAAGTCAAGTTAGAAGGATTAACTTTTGTTTGCGAACAAGTTTAGAATTAACTAAATTATGTTCTAGTGATTACAAGTTTAAACCTTCGAATAAGGTAGCTTTATATATATGAATCGAATGATGTTATGAACATCATTACTACCTCAAGTTTTGTGGATAAACCTACTAAAAATGAGAAAAATAGATCTAGCTTCAAAGGATCCTTGGATGGCTTGAAAGTTCTTGAAGCAAAATCATGACACGAAAACAAGTTCAAGTAAGATTTTCACTCGAAATAAGATTGTTAAAGTTATAGAAATTGAATCAAAGTTTGAATATGAGTATTACCTTATATTAGAAAGATATCTTACTGTAAATAAGAAAGATTTCTTGAGGTTAGATGATCACTTAAAGTGGATTTGCAAGATTGGAAGTAAGCTAGCAAACTTGGAAGTGTTGTTGGTGTGTTCTTGAGTAGTTGTTTAATAACTTGGTTTATGTATGGATTTATGAACTAGATTGAGCTAGATTTTGTTGAAGATGATGAAAAACACTTAGAACAAAGTAAGAACACTTGAGAGAGAGTAATTTGATTCAAGAAAAATTGAAAATGAATGTGTTTGTGGACTTGCTCATTCACGTGAAAATGGATGTGTCATATAGGCTCCATTAGTTTGTTATTTTATGAGATATTTCATACTAGATGTTAAATGATGGTTCCCACATGGTTAGGTGACTCACATGGGCTGCTAAGAGCTGATCATTGGAGTGTATATACCAATAGTAAATACATTTAGAAGCTGTGTATTGTACGAGTACAAATACGAGTGCATACGAGTAGAATTGTTGATGAAAATGAATGAGGATGTAATTGTAAGCATTTTTGTTAAGTAGAAGTACTTTGATAAGTGTCTTGAAGTCTTTCAAAATTGTATGAATACATATTAAAACACTACATGAAAATACATTTTAACTGAGTCGTTAAGTCATCGTTAGTCGTTACATGTATATGTTGTTTTGAAACCTTTAGGTTAACGGTCTTGTTAAATGTTGTTAACCCATTGTTTATTATATCTAAAGAGATGTTAAATTTTTACATTATCATGATATTATGATATATAATATATTTTAGTATGATATATATACAGTTAAATGTCGTTACAACGATAATCGTTACATATATGTCTCGTTTCGAAATCATTAAGTTAGTAGTCTTATTTTTACATATGTAGTTCATTGTTAATACACTTAATGATATATTTACTTATCATTTAACATAATTAACCAAGTGTATCAATATCTTAATATGATTCATATGTACTTAATAAGACGCTGTTATAACGATAATCGTTATATATACCGTTTTCGAGTTTCTTAATTCAATAGTCTCATTTTTTATGTATATAAAACATTGTTAAAATACCTAATGAGATACTTACCTATCATAATATCATGTTAACTATATATATAACCATATATATGTCATCATATAGTCTTTACAAGTTTTAACGTTCGTGAATCACCGGTCAACTTAGGTGGTCAATTGTCTATATGAAACCTATTTTAATTAATCAAGTCTTAACAGATTTGATTTCTTAATATGTTGGAAACACTTAATCATGTAAATAACAATTTCATTTAATATATAATATGGAAAAGTTCGGGTCACTACAGTACCTACCCGTTAAATAAATTTCGTCCCGAAATTTTAAGCAGTTGGAGGTGTTGTCGTATCTTCTGGAAATAAGTGCGGGTATTTCTTCTTCATCTAATCTTCTCGTTCCCAAGTGAACTTGGGTCCTCTATGAGCATGCCATCGAACCTTAATAATTGGTATTTTGTTTTGCTTAAGTCTTTTAACCTCACGATCCATTATTTCGACGGGTTCTTCGATAAATTGAAGTTTTTCATTGATTTGGATTTCGTCTAACGGAATAGTGAGATCTTCTTTAGCAAAACATTTCTTCAAATTTGAGACGTGAAAAGTGTTATGTACAGCCGCGAGTTGTTGAGGTAACTCAAGTCGGTAAGCTACTGGTCCGACGCGATCAATAACCTTGAATGGTCCAATATACCTTGGGTTTAATTTCCACCGTTTACCAAATCGAACAACGCCTTTCCAAGGTGCAACTTTAAGCATGACCATCTCTCCAATTTCAAATTCTATATCTTTTCTTTTAATGTCAGCGTAGCTCTTTTGTCTACTTTGGGCGATTTTCTACCGTTGTTAAATTTGGATGATCTTCTCGGTAGTTTCTTGTATTATCTCCGGACCCGTAATCTGTCTATCCCCCACTTCACTCCAACAAATTGGAGACCTGCACTTTCTACCATAGAGTGCTTCAAACGGCGCCATCTCAATGCTTGAATGGTAGCTATTGTTGTAGGAAAATTCTGCTAACGGAAGGTGTCGATCCCAACTGTTTTCGAAATCAATAACACATGCTCGTAGCATGTCTTCAAGCGTTTGTATTGTCCTTTTGCTCTGCCCATCAGTTTGTGGATGATAAGCAGTACTCATGTCTAGACGAGTTACTAATGCTTGCTGTAATGTCTGCCAGAATCTTGAAATAAATCTGCCATCTCTATCAGAGATAATAGAGATTGGTATTCCATGTCTGGAGACGACTTCCTTCAAATACAATCGTGTTAACTTCTCCGTCTTGTCATCTTCTCTTATTGGCAGGAAGTGTGCTGATTTGGTGAGGCGATCAACTATTACCCAAATAGTATCAAAACCACTGGCAGTCCTTGGCAATTTAGTGATGAAATCCATGGTAATGTTTTCCCATTTCCATTCCGGGATTTCGGATTGTTGAAGTAGACCTGATGGTTTCTGATGCTCCGCTTTGACCTTAGAACACGTCAAACTTTCTCCTACATATTTAGCAACATCGGCTTTCATACCCGGCCACCAAAAATGTTTTTTGAGATCCTTGTACATCTTCCCCGTTCCAGGGTGTATTGAGTATCTGGTTTTATGAGCTTCTCTAAGTACCATTTCTCTCATATCTCCAAATTTTGCCACCCAAATTCTTTCAGCCCTATACCGGGTTCCGTCTTCCCGAATATTAAGATGCTTCTCCGATCCTTTGGGTATTTCATCCTTTAAATTTCCCTCTTTTAAAACTCTTTGTTGCGCCTCCTTTATTTGAGTAGTAAGGTTATTGTGAATCATTATATTCATAGCTTTTACTCAAATGAGTTCTCTGTCCTTTCTGCTCAAAGTGTCGGCTACCACATTCGCCTTCCCTGGGTGGTAACGAATCTCAAAGTCGTAATCATTCAATAATTCAATCCACTTGCGCTGCCTCATGTTCAGTTGTTTCTAATTAAATATGCGTTGAAGACTTTTGTGGTCGGTATATATAATACTTTTGACCCCATATAAGTAGTGCCTCCAAGACTTTAATGCAAAAACAACCGCGCCTAATTCCAAATCATGCGTCGTATAATTCTGCTCGTGAATCTTCAATTGTCTAGACGCATAAGCAATTACCTTCGTTCGTTGCATTAATACACAATCGAGACCTTGCTTTGAAGCGTCACAATATATCACAAAATCGTCATTCCCTTCAGGTAATGATAATATAGGTGCCGTAGTTAACTTTTTCTTTAACAATTGAAATGCTTTCTCTTGTTCATCCTTCCATTCAAATTTTCTCCCTTTATGCGTTAATGCAGTCATGGGTTTTGCTATTCTGGAAAAATCTTGGATGAATCTTCTGTAGTACTCAGCTAGTCCTAAAAATTGGCTTATATGCTTCGGAGTTTTCAGGGTTTCTCATTTTTCAACGGTTTCAATCTTTGCTGGATCCACCTGAATACCTTCTTTGTTCACTATGTGACCGAGGAATTGAACTTCTTCCAACTAAAATGCACACTTTGGAAAACTTACCGTACATTTTTTCTTTCCTTAACAACTCTAGCACTTTTCTCAAATGTTCTTCGTGCTCTTGGTCATTCTTTGAGTAAATAAGTATGTCATCGATGAAAACAATGACAAACTTGTCAAGGTATGGTCCACACACTCGGTTTATGAGGTCCATGAACACAGCTGGTGCGTTAGTCAACCCAAATGGCATAACCATAAACTCGTAATGACCGTAATGAGTCCTAAAAGCAGTCTTTGGAATATCATCCTCCTTCACCCGCATTTGATGATACCTAGAACGTAAATCAATCTTCGAATAAACCGACGAGCCTTGTAGTTGATCAAATAAGTCGTCGATTCTCGGTAGTGGGTAGCGGTTCTTGATGGTAAGTTTGTTCAACTCTCGGTAGTCGATACAAAACCTAAATGTACCATCCTTCTTCTTGACAAATAAAACAGGAGTTCCCCACGGTGATGTGCTTGGTCGAATGAAACCACGCTCTAAAAGTTCTTGTAATTCGCTCTGAAGTTCCTTCATTTCGCTAGGTGGGAGTCTGTATGGAGCACGAGCTATTGGTGCAGCTCCCGGTACAAGATCTATTTGAAATTCAACGGATCGGTGTGGAGGTAGTCCCGGTAATTCTTTCGGAAATACATTGAGAAATTCTTTTGCGACGGGAACATCATTGATGTTTTTTTCTTCGGAATTGACTTTCTCGACGTGTGCTAGCACAGCATAGCAACCTTTTCTTATTAGTTTTTGTGCCTTCAGGTTACTAATAAGATTTAACTTCGCGTTGCTCTTTTCTCCGTACACCATTAAGGGTTTTCCTTTTTCTCGTATAATGCGAATTGCATTTTTGTAACAAATGATCTCTGCTGTTACTTCTTTCAACCAGTCCATACCGATTATTACATCAAAACTCTCTAACTCTACTGGTATCAATTCAATCTTAAATGTTTCGCTAACCAGTTTAATTTCTCGATTCCGACATATATTATCTGTTGTAATTAATTTACCATTTGCTAATTCGAGTAAAAATTTATTATCCAAGGGCATCGGTGAACAAGTTAGTTTAGTATAAAAATCTCACTCATATAGCTTCTATCCGCACCCGAATCAAATAAAACATAAGCAGATTTATTGTCAATGAGAAAAGTACCCGTAACAAGCTCCGGGTCTTCCTGCGCTTCTGCCGTATTAATATTGAAAAATCTTCCGTGGCCCTGTCCATTAGTATTCCCCTGATTCGGGAAATTTCTACTAAAGTGGCCCGATTTTCCACATCCAAAACAAACTATGGCGGTGTTATTGGTTCTGACATTATTTGTTCCTTTAGTTCTGTTATGCATTGGTCCGTAAATTTCGTACTTCTTCGCGCTATGAACATTTCTTTTACACCTGTTGCAAAATGTCGTGCAGAACCCCAGGTGATGCTCTTCACATCTTTGGCATGACTGTTTTTGGTTTTTGTTGCCATTGCTGTTATTGAGATTGTTGTTGGGATTGTTATTGTTGCTATTATTGTTGTTGTTGTTATTGTTGTTGGGACAGTTATTGTAGTTATTGTTGGGACGTTTGTTGAAGTTGTTGTTACGATTGATGTTGCGGTTATTGGGATAGTTATTGCGATTGTGGTTGTGATTGTTGTTGTTGTGTTGGTGACTCTTGTCATTGGTTTCTTCCCACTTTCTCTTGACTTGTTTCATGTTAGCCTCTTCGGTCGTCTGCTCTTTAATCCTTCCTTCGATCTGGTTCACTAATTTTTGAGCCATTCGACTTGCCTTTTGTATGGAGGTGGGCTCGTGTGAACTCACATCTTCTTGAATTCTTTCCGGTAACCCTTTTACAAATGCGTCGATCTTCTCTTCTTCGTCTTCGAATGTTCTGGGACACAATAGGCACAATTCTATGAATCGTCGTTCGTACGTGGTGATATCGAAACCTTGCGTTCGTAATCCTCTAAGCTCTACCTTGAGCTTATTGACCTCGTTTCTGGGACGATACTGCTCGTTCATCAATTGCTTGAATGCTGACCATGGTAGTGCGTAAGCAGCATCTTGTCCTACCTGCTCGAGATAGGTATTCCACCATGTTAACGCCGTACCTGTGAAGGTATGCGTAGCGTACTTAACTTTGTCCTCTTCAGTACACTCACTTATGGCAAACACTGATTCAACCTTCTCGGTCCACCGTTTCAATCCGATTGGACCCTCGGTTCCATTAAATTCTAAAGGTTTGCAGGCAGTGAATTCTTTGTAGGAGCATCCTACACGATTTCTTGCGGAATTAGTTCCACTGTTAGATCCAGAGTTATTGTTATTTTGCATCGCAGCCTGCACTGCGGCTATGTCCACAGCAAGGAAAACATGGAAGTCTTCCTCACTCATGTTCAAGTTCTGACGAGTCGCCGGTGTCATTTCCTTCAAAAATAGCCAAAAGAATTGAGTTAATCATATAGAATTTAAGAGCAGTCAATAGTATTTCATGTGACAAACTGGAAATTTCTGACCAAATTTAAACTTAATGTTTGTATGATTTCGATACGATAAGCAAAGTCTGTAATGTCGAGTTTCAAATTTTTTTGAACTATTTTCATATATTCAAATTGACATATGACTATTCTCGATGATTCACGAACCATTATTTGTTAATATATATATATATATATATATATATATATATATATATATATATATATATATATATATATATATATATATATATATATATATATATATATATATATATATATATATATATATATATATATTATAGAAGTAAGTATATATATAATAAATGGAAATAATAAAATTTAATTATTGGAATTAAGAGTATAAGGTAATATACAAGATAATAATATGATTAAAGCTATATATAAATGTATGATCCCTATAAAGAAGTATTATGATACTTATATATATATATATATATATATATATATATATATATATATATATATATACAAGAGATATAAATACTATGTGTATTTTACACATATTATTAGATATTGCATAATTAGATGTATTATTAAAATATTAAATTACAAATTTAAAATATAATTATTATATTATTACTTTCATTATAAATATTAATATTAATATTAACATTAATATTAGTATTATTAATATTACTATACATAATATATAGATATGAAATTTAATACATTTAAATTGTTATAAGAATATCACTACTAATATTATTAAGAATTATTATTATTATAAATTACCATTATTATCATTATTACAACTATTAAAAAAAAAATAACACAATTTAATTGTTATTATCATTTTTATGATTAGTGTTCTTATTATTATTATTATTATTATTATTATTATTATTATTATTATTATTAATTGTATTTAGGTTATTATTAACATAATTATAATTATTAATTATTAATAATAATTATATAAACTACTATTACGATTCTTTTGGATTCAAATTAGTTACACATAACTATCAAACAGTATCTCATTTTGTTTGGATGTCTACAATTGGTACGACCGAAATTCGATTAATCAGGAACAAACAAAAACCAGTACAAATCAGATAACAAATTGATTCGATTATATTTGTATCTTTATCAAATTTCTGTTCTAATTTGTCTGATTGAGAATTAGAGAACCACCTCACTCATTCACACTCTCTCATTCTCTTTTTCACTAAATATTTTATGTTTCTACAACCACTACCATGGAACCTCTTGTATCTCATCATTCATTGTAAGTCACCAAACCACCATCGTTTTTGTCTGTTTTTCTGTTCATCATCAAGCAAGAATGAGACACCTTGTATTATCTTTGATTCTCATCATAGACCCACCAACACATCATCAAAACAAACCTACTGGTCGTTACTACTCTAACCAATCTATTTATTGTTACAGTTCGTAACCACAAGCCACATGGAAGACTCATCGATTACTACATGTTTCTGTTTCGATTGACCAAATCAACACAACCGTTAACACAACCATTACTTCATCTCTTTGTTTGATCGTGACCTCAGCGGTAAACAATTGTGAGCCATCATTTAATCACCACCCTCCAAATTTTTCGTTGCATGTTGCTATATCTGTGTGCTTCTCCTGCGAAAACCATAATCAAACTACTCCAATGGGTTCCTATTTGCAATCATCACAAAACCATACGTGAACTACTATGGTCCAGTTTCTTCTTTGTTTCGAACAAGATTATCATATTGCTGATGAGTAATAACTTGTTCTTGTTTCTAATCAAATGACAATAGCCATAAAACTCCACAACTCATTAAACAATCAAACCTTTTAAAGTGCTTGTAGGCAACTGTTTCTGTTTTAACAACTCGAAACCACAAATACTTACCTGCGTTTGTTGTTCTTTTTCTATACCCTTGCAAACACAACCCAACTATTAACCAATATATCCTATTGAGTACTTTTTCTTTGTTTGAGACCAACAGCCTATATAGGTTATTTTAATCACGCATGCTCCTCATTATTCGGCTTTTAATCAATAACAATGATACATGATGGAGATTGTTATATAATAATGTTAGTGGTATAGTGACTAGGATAGGAATGATAATTAGATCGTATTATTTTTTGTTTGGGGCCACTTAATGGATTTGATCGAACACTTAGAATTTTAGTGGGCAACTTTTGCTTGTTTTATATCTTTGTGGTGGTCGACAATAAGAGTAGTTGAGATTGAAGGTTGCATTTTTATGCTGTAAAGTTATTAGGGATGGCGATAGGATAGTATGTACAACGAATTTAAAACGGGTACAGGATGGTTGCTGGGATACTGATTGTTAATAATCAAACCATCGCCAACTTTATTGGGAGGGTATATCTATTTTTGACACGGCTAGGGATAGAGGAAGAACGATCGTGGTTCAGGCAACATCTTGTAAATGAGATGGCATTATGGATTACTCATTATTGGACGGTTATAGTTTAAATTCTATCTTGGCCCATATCTCAGTTTTGGACAATTGTTGTACCGATATTGCACTGTCCCAATATTGCATCAGAAGTAATAATGATGATACGATCATCATTTTGTTGATGTCGTTCTTATGATATTAAGATGTTGTTAAGCGAAGTAGATGATCAAGTTACAATAGCGAGTACAATAATTAGGATAATGATGATTAACCGTTGATGTTTTGATGATGATGATTTTGATATGATTATGATTGTAATTGAGATTACAAATATGATTACATTTATGACGATAAGATGATGACGAGGAATAGTAATTAAGATAATCTTTTAATCGTGACACTATGATTTTATGTTGAAGATGTTCACGATAAACGAATTATGGTAATAGATGATGTTAAAGGATAACTGAATGATGACAATGTTCATTGATACGGATAATCACGATGATGATTATGATACAAGATAGCCGAGACCTTTTGATTTTCCATTGGGCTTACAAATCACGTGGGCCGAATTACTTTTAGTTTAGGTATTGGGCCGAGAGAATTCCATTTATCTGTTGGGTCAGAATAGTCATGGGCTTATATGATAATGATATGGGATATAAGGTCATATTTCGGTAATAAAACAGAGGAACAAAACGGATCAAATGACTAGGAGGTTATCGGGTTAGCGGGACGTCGCGGGTTCAAACCCAGACTTGGGCATTATTTATAAGCGCTACTCCTTTGAGGTAGTAATACTTTTACCATTATTATTATTATTATTATTATTATTATTATTATTATTATTATTATTATTATTATTATTATTATTATTATTATTATTATTATTATTATTATTATTATTATTATTATTATTATTATTATTATTATTATTATTATTATTATTAAAATCAATATTATTTTAACATTAAAATTATGATTTTTAACATTATTATTATTATCATCATTTGTATTACTAATATTACCATTGGTATTATCATTTATTATTACAACAAATATTATTTATATAAAATATAATTGTTACATGTAACATAACTATAGTAATATTTACATGATAAATATTAATAAATATAATTAATTAAGTTATTAATAAAACTCATGAATTAAAATAACAATTGAAATCACTAATAAGATATAAATTTGTTCGATTTCCATTATATGTATTAATATACATAATTGAATATAGGTTCGTGAATCTGAGGCCAACCCTACATTGTTCAATATAGTCATATATGTATTTTTATTGCAAAATACATTAGGTGAGTTTCATTACTCCCTTTTTAAATGCTTTTGCAATATATATTTTTGGGACTGAGAATACATGCGATGCTTTTATAAATGTTTTACGAAATAGACACAAGTAATTGAAACTACATTATATGGGTGAATGATCGAATCCGAATATGCCCCTTTTGCTTGGTAGCCTAAGAATTAGTAAACCGATCTACTAACTGACGCGAATCCTAAAGATAGATCTATTGGGCCTAACGAACCCCATCCAAAGTACCGGATGCTTTAGTACTTCGAATTCGTTTTTATTATGTCTGAAGGATTTCCTGGAATGATAGGGGATATTCTTATGTGCATCTTGTTAATGTCGGTTACCAGGTGTTCACCATATGAATGATATTTTTGTCTCTATGCATGGGACGTATATTTATGAGAACTGGAAATGAAATTCTTGTGGTCTATTAAAATTATGGAAATGATCGATTATGATAAACTAATGAACTCACCAACCTTTTGGTTGACACTTTAAAGCATGTTTATTCTCAGGTACGAAAGAAATCTTCCGCTGTGCATTTGCTCATTTTAGAGATACTACTTGAAGTCATTCATGACATATTTCAAAAGATGTTGCATTCGAGTCGTTGAGTTCATCAAGATTATTATTAAGTCAATTATAGTTGGATATATTATGAAATGATATGCATGCCTATCAACTTTTGATGTGAAGAAAGTTTGTCTTTTAAAAACGAATGCAATGTTTGTAAAATGTATCATATAGAGGTCAAGTACCTCGCAACGAAATCAACTATTATGAATCGTTTATAATGTATATGAACGAGTCCTTTCAGTTGGTATCAGAGCGGTGGTCTTAACCAACCAGGTCTTGCATTAGTGTGTCTAACTAGTAGTTATTAGGATGCATTAAGGAGTCTGGACTTCGACCGTGTCTGCATGTCAAAAGTTTTGCTTATCATTTAGTGTCAAAAATTATTTGCTTATCATCCTTAAAGTCTAGACACGTCTTACTGCCTCTATTGCATAGACAGTGTATAGATAAATTCATATCTTAGCGTATCTGTTATTGTTACCTTTGCCTGACAGCTTCCGTAGATTCCTCCGTAATTTATGGGATTTTAGCATTATATATGCATATGTAAATTATGTATTTCAGGGTACTAATCTACATCCTATAATCTATTTCTTATCGAAAATCCTTCATCTGATCGTACGAGATGAATCCCTCAACCAGTTCGAGTCCCTCAGATTCCGATAGCTATTCCGACATGGATATTCACTCGAGCTCCGAAAGCAGTGTGACCGGAATGGATCAACCAATCAGCCATCATCACTTCTGGATGAATTAGGGGCTGAGTTCGTAGGCGACTTAATTAATAAAGACAAGAAGAAGGTGATCCCTTCCACTAACCGAATTCACCTCTTGATGAAGAACCTGAAGCACTTACCGGCGAACCTGTCCGTAACACCATTTTCACCCTCATTTCCCGAATATCTCACCACGACTATATCATAAATCAGATTCTAAACTTTATTCATTCACCCGTTCTTACAGACAATCATCCCGGAGTAATAAGTCAACAAACTTCGCGCTCGATTAATCAATTTGGAGAATATGGTGCAAAATTTACCAGCTTCAGCAACATCACCGACACCAACAGTATCATCAGTAACATCACCAGTACCATCAACAATCCATGCCTCAACATCTCATTCTATACCTCGAAGTATAATCATCGTTTTACGTGATGTTCTACATCATTTATCTTCGTTCGACATGACGATTATGTAATCTCTAATGTTCTAGAGATTATATATTCTTGTTCTAACGGTAAATCAAATGAGTTTAATATCATATTAACTCATTAAATCCATGACTACGTCTGAAGAAAATATATATGTATATATATTTTCATAAAGATTGTAATTAAAAATTCTTTCGTACAAACTGTTAATGGTGAAAATATTTTAACGGGTAGGTAATACCCGAGGAATATTTAGTTTTCACATTAGTAAGTTACACTGTACATTCTTTGAATCTGATTCAATAGTCATTTACTATCCTACTTACACCCACAGCTATACGAATCCGTTCATCACAGGGTAACCATTTTCATTCAATTTCATAATTGGATTTTGACTTATTAGAATCCACCAAGTGGCATAATGAAGAAAACATTTGACAAAATAAAATTTGTTAGAAACAAACAAATTAACTATACGAAATTTTGTTAAGAATCCACGCTAACAAAATCCTAGCTAACTGTTCCTAGCTAACTGTTAATTCCGTATTACTTTTTATTTATCGCAATTTATTTATCGCATTTTATTTATCGCAATTTTAATTCTTGCAATTTTATTTATCGTCATTTAATTTCTGTTATTTATTTTACGCACTTTAAATATCAGGACATGTATACAAGGTTTTGACATATCATATCGACGCATCTATATATATTATTTGGAATAACCATAGACACTCTATATGCAGTAATGCTGGAGTTAGCTATACAGGGTTGAGGTTGATTCTACAATAATATATATAGTTTGAGTTGTGATCGAGTCTGAGACATGTACACGGGTCACGATACATATTAATTAATTCGAATATTATATATTGCTAACTGTGGACTATCAACTGAGGACTACCAACATTAGACAATTAAAATGAATTAAAATATTGATTATAACATATGAAACTAAACAATTCTTCAAGTTTGCCACTTGATTTCATCTTAAACCTCACTTGTATCTTGACGATTACAATCTGCATTCAAACCTTTCATGATTCTTGAAAACACCTCAATCGAGAGGATGAGCCAACCACACTTCATCTACGGAAGAAAAGATTGATGCATATAGTTATGCACCTGAAAACACTCAGAACCTGAGTAAATCGTTTAACACGTATCTGTGCTAGCTCCTTGGCGTTGTTATTACCAGAAATAACTTTGCAATCTCTTTCTAAAGTAGCTAATTTTGTCACAGCTCCAGCAAGTTAATTTCGACTTTTCATTCGAATTAGCCTTATTATAACCTCGATATATAAGTTTTCCCTTCGTCATTGTTACTGAAGAATAGTTTATATCCAACCACATTAACAATAAACTTACCAGCAACTTCATTAATCTTGGACTTTCCGAAAAATCATTATCTTTATTGAAACCCTATCATGTGCTCATCAACATCTTGTAATGAGAATTACTATACCAAGTACCGGGAAAAGTCAGCAATCAGTATTTTGAATCTCACAGCGTTTCTACATCAATAGTTATATGTATACATATAACATTTATCTCTTAGAATTATGATCTTCCATTCTGTATTTTCTGAAAAGCACCCAGTCTACAAATCAATACTTCAAATTCTGAAAAAGCTGAATACAGCAGCAAAAAATGTACACGACCTAAATAGTCGAAGGTATAAAGATAAAGAATAAGTGGGTTGGCAAAGCTCAGAAAAGTTAGAACTGAAAAAAAAAACGGATTAAGCAAACCATGAAGGAGGCTGTGGACAAATCACAATGACTAAGCCTGCCTTCAAAGAATCCAAATGATTATATTTCTGATGAAATCTCTAGCGAATACCTTACTCCTTAACCGCTCTAAATCATCGTGAATGAATTTCTTCATCACAATTTGATTATGAAATATTAAGATATCATCGAATCTTTCTTTATTAATATCCTCAATATTTCTGAAGATATCTTCATAAATATTCTCGTCCGATATTAATTATCTCTTCGCGCTATCTGTGTTATCTCATAAAAGCAAACTGTTTTGGCTTCTATATTCTGTAAATCTTCGAATTTAAAAAAAATGAATGGTTTGAAGTAGTGTTGGGGGCTGAAGCATGAGTTAGTATAATATAATGACACTTGATCAACATGATTATATTACAGTAAGTCATGCTGAGTTTCTAATGGAACGTGATGATTCACAGATCATAACGTCATCGTGTGCCATGTTACATAACTCTTTCATTCTGCTTAATTTCTGAACATATCAAGAAAGTATATTTTTGATAGTTCTATTCTCAGTGATTCTGGTAATTTGACAAATCAAGATCGTGCTGTTACAATTTCTTTCTTAGAACATTATTCATGTTCATTCGAAACTCAATACCTATGAATTCTGGACCATTACTTACAGAGAGAAAACAAAAGGATGGAACTCCAAAATAAAAAGGAAATGAAGAGGGAGGATTTATAGTGAAATATCAGACAGAACAATCGAGACAGATTATCGCATATAACCAAAGAGGATCCTAAATTTTCTTAATTATCGAAGAACCAAGTCTTATTACAAGAATTTTCTCTAAATCCTTGGGATTCCGAAAATCAACCGTGACTATATCACAGGTAAAGACGAATCTACATTTATTCATTACACTCTTTTGTGATAGCTACACTCGTAGTCTTCGAATAATCGAATTATTTTATCCTTATTACTCAATGGTGAGAAAACTCTAACTTCCAACTCATATGCGTCATAAAAACATATTTCTTGTTAGCAATGACCATCTCAATCAAATTTCGGGATGAAATTTCTTTAACGGGTAGGTTCTGTGACGACCCGGAAATTTTCGACCAAATTTAAACTTAATCTTTGTATGATTTCGACACGATAAGCAAAGTCTGTAATGTCAAGTTTCAAATTTTTTTGAACTATTTTCATATATTCAAATTGACCTATGACTATTCTCGACGATTTACGAACCATTATTTGTTATATATATATATATATATATATATATATATATATATATATATATATATATATATATATATATATATATATTATAGAAGTAAGTATATATATAATAAATGGAAATAATAAAATTTAATTATTGGAATTAAGAGTATAAGGTAATATAAAAGATAATAATATGATTAAAGCTATATATAAATGTATGATCCCTATAAAGAAGTATTATGATACTGATATATATATATATATATATATATATATATATATATATATATATATATATATATAAGAGATATAAATACTATGTGTATTTTACACATATTATTAAATATTGCATAAATAGATGTATTATTAAAATATTAAATTACAAATTTAAAATATAATTATTATATTATTACTTTCATTATAAATATTAATATTAATAATAACATTAATATTAGTATTATTAATATTACTATACATAATATATAGATATGAAATTTAATACATTTAAATTGTTATAAGAATATTACTACTAATATTATTAAGAATTATTATTATTATAAATTACCATTATTATCATTATTACAACTATTAAAAAAAAATAACACAATTTAATTGTTATTATCATTTTTATGATTAGTGTTCTTATTATTATTATTATTATTATTAATTGTATTTAGGTTATTATTAACATAATTATAATTATTAATTATTAATAATAATTATATAAACTACTATTACGATTCTTTTGGATTCAAATTAGTTACACATAACTATCAAACAGTATCTCATTTTGTTTGGATGTCTACAATTGGTACGACCGAAATTCGATTAATCAGGAACAAACAAAAACCAGTACAAATCAGATAACAAATTGATTTGATTATATTTGTATCTTTATCAAATTTCTGTTCTAATTTGTCTGATTGAGAATTAGAGAACCACCTCACTCATTCACACTCTCTCATTCTCTTTTTCACTAAATATTTTATGTTTCTACAACCACAACCATGGAACCTCTTGAATCTCATCATTCATTGTAAGTCACCAAACCACCATCGTTTTTGTCTATTTTTCTGTTCATCATCAAGCAAGAATGAGACATCTTGTATTATCTTTGATTCTCATCATTGACCCACCAACACATCATCAAAACAAACCTACTAGTCGTTGCTACTCTAACCAGTCTATTTATTGTTACAGTTCGTAACCACAAGCCACATGGAAGACTCATCGATTACTACATGTTTCTGTTTTGATTGACCAAATCAACACAACCGTTAACACAACCATTACTTCATCTCTTTGTTTGATCATGACCTCAGCGGTAAACAATTGTGAGCCATCATTTAATCACCACCCTCCAAATTTTTCGTTGCCTGTTTCTATATCTGTGTGCTTCTCCTGCGAAAACCATAATCAAACTACTCCAACGGGTTCCTATTTGCAATCATCACAAAACCATACGCGAACTACTACGGTCCAGTTTCTTCTTTGTTTCGAACAAGATTATTATATTGCTACTGAGCAATAACTTGTTCTTGTTTCTAATCAAATGACAATCGCCATAAAACTCCACAACTCATAAAACAATTGAACCTTTTAAAGTGCTTGTAGGCTACTGTTTCTGTTTTAACAACTCGAAACCACAAATACTTAGCTGCGTTTGTTTTTCTTTTTCTATACCCTTGCAAACACAACCCAACTATTAACCAATATATCCTATTGAGTACTTTTTCTTTGTTTGAGACCAACAGCCTATATAGGTTATTTTAATCACGCATGCTCCTCATTATTCGGTTTTTAATCAATAACAATGATACATGATGGAGATTTTTATATAATAATGTTAGGGGTATAGTGACTAGGATGGGAATGATAATTAGACCGTATTATTTTTTGTTTGGGGCCACATAATGGATTTGATCGAACACTTAGAATTTTAGTGGGCAACTTTTGCTTGTTTTATATCTTTGTGGTGGTCGACAATAAGAGTAGTTGAGATTGAAGGTAGCATTTTTATGCTGTAAAGTTATTAGGGATGGCAATAGGATAGTATGTACAACGAATTTAAAATGGGTACAGGATGGTTGCTGGGATGCTGATTGTTAATAATCAAACCATCGCCTACTTTATTGGGAGGGTATATCTATTTTTGACACGGCTAGGGATAGAGGAAGAACGATCGTGGTTCAGGCAACATCTTGTAAATGAGATGGCATTATGGATTACTCATTATTGGACGGTTATAGTTTAAATTCTATCTTGGCCCATATCTCAGTTTTGGACAATTGTTGTACCGATATTGCACTGTCCCAATATTGCATCAGAAGTAATAATGATGATACGATCATCATTTTGTTGATGTCGTTCTTATGATATTAAGATGTTGTTAAGCGAAGTAGATGATCAAGTTACAATAGCGAGTACAATAATTAGGATAATGATGATTAATCGTTGATGTTTTGATGATGATGATTTTGATATGATTATGATTGTAATTGAGATTACAAATATGATTACGTTTATGACGATAAGATGATGACGAGGAATAGTAATTAAGATAATCTTTTAATCGTGACACTATGATTTTATGTTGAAGATGTTCACGATAAACGAATTATGGTAATAGATGACGTTAAAGGATAACTGAATGATGACAATGTTCATTGATACGGATAATCACGATGATGATTATGATACAAGATAGCCGAGACCTTTTGATTTTCCATTGGGCTTACAAATCACGTGGGCCGAATTACTTTTAGTTTAGGTATTGGGCCGAGAGAATTCCATTTATCTGTTGGGTCAGAATAGTCATGGGCTTATATGATAATGATATGGGATATAAGGTCATATTTCGGTAATAAAACAGAGGAACAAAACGGATCAAATGACTAGGAGGTTATCGGGACGTCGCGGGTTCAAACCCGGACTTGGGGATTATTTATAAGGGCTACTCCTTTGAGGTAGTAATACTTTTACCATTATTATTATTATTATTATTATTATTATTATTATTATTATTATTATTATTATTATTATTATTATTATTATTATTATTATTATTATTATTATTATTATTATTATTATTAAAATCAATATTATTTTAACATTAAAATTATTATTTTTAACATTATTATTATTATTATTATTATCATCGTTTGTATTACTAATATTACCATTGGTATTATCATTTATTATTACAACAAATATTATTTATATAAAATATAATTGTTACATGTAACATAACTATAGTAATATTTACATGATAAATATTAATAAATATAATTAATTAAGTTATTAATAAAACTCATGAATTAAAATAACAATTGAAATCACTAATAAGATATAAATTTGTTCGATTTCTATTATATGTATTAATATACATAATTGAATATAGGTTCGTGAATCCGAGGCCAACCCTGCATTGTTCAATATAGTCATATATGTATTTTTACTACAAAATACATTAGGTGAGTTTCATTACTCCCTTTTTAAATGCTTTTGCAATATATATTTTTGGGACTGAGAATACATGTGCCGCTTTTATAAATGTTTTACGAAATAGACACAAGTAATTGAAACTACATTATATGGGTGAATGATCGAAGCCGAATATGCCCCTTTTGTTTGGTAGCCTAAGAATTAGTAAACCGATCTACTAATTGACACGAATCCTAAAGATAGATCTATTGGGCCTAACGAACCCCATCCAAAGTACCGGATGCTTTAGTACTTCTAATTCGTTTTTATCATGTCCGAAGGATTTCCCGGAATGATAGGGGATATTCTTATATGCATCTTGTTAATGTCGGTTACCAGGTGTTCACCATATGAATGATATTTTTGTCTCTATGCATGGGACGTATATTTATGAGAACTGGAAATGAAATTCTTGTGGTCTATTAAAATTATGGAAATGATCGATTATGATAAACTAATGAACTCACCAACCTTTTAGTTGACACTTTAAATGTAAGACCCAAATATTTCATTGTACATATGTGTAATTAGGTTGAATGAATTGTGGGGTTTCTTTGTATATTTTAAAAAGAGAAAAGGATTATGCCCAGGCTATCTGCGTGCCGCGCAGAATTATGGCGTGCCGCGCCATTACGGGCTGACAGCCCACCACTTGCTTTTAAATTAGATATTTTAAGGGCTTTTTGGTAAATTTACATGGGACCCGACTTTAAGACTTGGGATCAGTTGTTGGAGTCTCATTTACTCCATTTCCATCTACCTTATCACTTTCCATTAAATCCTAGAGAGAGAGGAAGTTCTAGAGTGAGAGAGCTCCATTAAAGGAAGAAGGAGGTTGAATCGGGTCTTAGTGCGAGTTCTAAAGTCGTTCATCTAGTCGCTAGCTACGTGGTGATTGTGTTGGTTAGTTATAAAACCTAATTTATTACTTTAATTGTATTAAGGGTTAGGGTTTGGGTAGTGTTGCACATAAAACCCATTTGTTAGTGAATTAGGGGTTTTGGGTGAAATTGGGTCATGTAGACTCAAAGTTGACTAACTAGGGTTTTCAAAGTATTAATTTATGTTTATGAGCTTAAATTGATTAGTCGAATTACTAGCACACTTATATATATATATATGAAAATGGGTGTTAAGTGGGTTAGTGGATAACCCGAAATGGGTGTGTAGACCTTAAATTGGTCAAATGGGTCAAAGTGGACCTAAGTTAGTTAATGTTTGTGATTAATGCCTAAATCTTGTTTTGAAATGTGTTTTAAACCTATCTTGGCTAATGTTAGGGTTTTGGTATGAGTTGACCCAAAATTAGGGTTAAGGGTGCAAATGGGTTGAAATTGCACTTTGGGTCAAAATGGCTTTAGAATGGTGAAAGAATTGGTTGACCAACTTGATTTTGTGATTAATAATATGTATAATGTGATAGGTACGTTACATTGAGGTTTTGCAAGCTCGGGTATCTTTTCACAAGAGATTTTGAGGTGAGTGGAATAATTATATGTGTAGGTATATAATGTATCTATTTGTTGTAGTGTGAGATGTGAAGTGTCGAGGTACTAGACACCACGTTTCACGTGATGAGTGAATCATCGAGGTGTTAAGATGCCACTCGGGGTGAAGCATCGAGGTGTTAAGATGCCACCTAGGGGTGTAGTGTCGAGGTGTTAAGACACCACTCCGTAAAATAATGAGTGAAGCATCGAGGTGTTAAGATGCCACTCGGGGTGAAGTGCCGAGGTGTTAAGGTGCCACCCTAGGGGTTAGTGATACGAGGTGTTAAGTACCCTAACGGATGTTATGAACACCGATGGCGTTTTCGCGAGCGTCATTCCCTTGTACGATTGGTTAACCATGGTGATTTGTGTTGTAAGTGTAAGCATAATATATTATTCGAATTATATTATATGCGTTGCTATGCTAGCTTGTGGTATTGGAGATTTCTAGCTTGTATTCGAGATTATAAGCTAATTGTGTTGCTAGCATATATGCGGTGTTTGAGTAAGTGATTTGCAAGTAGGTATATTATATATGTATGTGTATAATTATTGCATTCACTAAGCGTTAGCTTACCCTCTTGTTGTTTAGCTTTTTATAGGTTCGGTTGTGGACAAGGGTAAGGGCATCATCTCGGATTAAAGATCCCGTCGTTGTTAGAGAACGCTTTTGGGATTTAGCTTTTGGAGTTTGACCGAGACTTGGGTAGTTTAATCCCAAACACCATGCTCGTAGTGTAGTTTGGTACTTAAACTTTTGATGGTCGAAACTCATATTTGGTATTAAACTTGTAAAACGGCCGAAGTAGGCCCCGCTTTGTAAAACTTATTTTATGTTTGAATTGTGTTAGTTTTACATGATTTAATATGTTGTTAAAAGCGTCTTGTCTAACTATGTCGGGAAGTGGCCGATCTTTTTCACGTTTCATGACTTTTTGGACAGGCCAGTTTGGCGCGCCGCGCGGCCATATGGCGCGCCGCGCCATATGCTGTTCCAGTAAAAAAAAATTATTTGATATTTTTACGCAGGTTGTTCGTGGTTTGGTTTGGGTTGTTACAAGTGGTATCAGAGCATGGTCTAAGGGATTTAGGTGACTTGAGATAGGCGCCTAGACATAGACTTTTTGTATGCGCGTTATGCGGGACTTGTAGGACTTTGGGTTGGATCGGGTTTTGGTTAGTACATAGGTTTATGTGAACTAATCATGCGCTATTGTTTTGTGTGGTATTTGAAATCGTCAAGCGAGATACACGTGGTACTAGTGAGTTAATGCTATGTGCTCGCGTAACAATGATTAGCTACCATTGTTACGGGTTAAAATCGTGTCAAACAAGCGATGTACGACGATTGTTGAGCAAGATGGGGTAGTGTGGTGTATATGTATATACATATGGGTTAAGTCCTTTCATTTTGTTGCTTAATTTACTTCGTTTTATAGAATGAAGATGAGAAATGGACACGACACCAATGACGGAGGTACGAGTGAGGACGTTGAACTCAGGCTAAGGTTGAGGCCATCTTTAAAAGGCTAAATAGGGATTTTCTTAACGACGTTTGAAAGGTCTTCTAAGAGTCGGTCGATGGACAAGTGACCGAAATGATCAATGATCGAATGAAAGCCGCAATAGAGGAGGCTTTAGAGGCTAGAAACATTTATCCTCGAGGCGAATGGGGTGAAGGTAATGGTGGGGGTGGAAGGCGGGACTTCCACTACAAAAATTTCAAGGATACTCAACCTCCGATGTTTAATGGGGTGCGAGATCCGTTGAAAAGCACGTATTGGATTTCCGATATCGAGGGGGCTTTTCTTACCACGGAGTGTCCTCCCGAAAGGAAGGCGAGGTATGGTTCTAGTATGTTGAGGGAAGAAGCCAAATTGTGGTGGGACGACAAAATCAACTTATATGGTGAAGAGCAATGCATGAACTTGACATGGGAGGAGTTTAAGAAGGAATTCTTCAAAGAATACCAAACTTCTTCCGATCTTGATAGAATCCGGGATGAGTTGCACCATTTGCAACAAGGTTCAATGGGCTTGGTCACACTCAAGTCTACCTTTTTGGCAAAAACTCGTTTTTGTTCGGAATATGTGGGTGATGATCACAAGCTAATGAAAGATTTCTACCGTACCTTGAATGATGAGTTCAAGGGCAAGACTAGTTGGGGTATGGCTAAGTCTTTTGATGAGTTATTTGAATTGGCCCGGGGTTTTGAGCCGGATGTTCCAAGAAAAAGCTATTTCACGTTTTTCAAAAGAAAGTTTGAAGGTTCTAGTCATTCTAACTTTTCAAACAAGAAGAACAAGAACAAGAAGGGTTCCGAGAGTGTTAATAGCGTGAAGAAGGGCGCTTCCGGGGTTTTTTCTTATGCGTGCTACAATTGTGGGCAACCGGGTCATATGGCTCGTGAATGTCCTAAACCATCTTTCGGAAACAAGGTCACTTGTTTTAATTGCGGAAAAGAAGGGCATAAGAAGCCGGAGTGTCCCGATTTGCAAAACGATAATGTGAAGCGATTAGAGAAGGCGGCAAGTACGGCTAGGGGTCGCAACTATTTGATGACCAATGATGAAGCCAAACAATCGAACGAAGTTGTCTCAGGTACTTTCATGGTTAATTCTAATCCGGCAAGGATTCTTTTCGATAGTGGTTCAAATTTGTCGTTTGTGTCTCCTGAATTTGTGCCTAAACTTAATAGACCATTAGCTAAGTTAAGTCGCGGTAGAAGTCGAAATAGCGGACGGCAAGACGGTGCTAGTATTTGATGTGTGTAAAAATTGTGATGTTGTGTTTGGTGCCGAAAACTTTAAGATAGATCTCATTCCGATGACCTTGGGCGATTTTGATATTGTTGTGGGTATGGATTGACTCGATCATAATAGAGCCGATATTGCATGCCATAAAAAATTTATTCGTATGAAGACCCCAAGTGAGGGAGAGTTAATTATTCACGGTGATAAGCGTAGAAGACTTGTGCCGATATGCACTTTTGCACGGGCACGTCGTCTCCTCGATAGTGGTGGCATGGCCTTTCTTGCCCATGTTGTTGATACTCGTGATGAGTCACCACATATTCGTGAAATTCCGGTGGTTAGTGAATTCGAAGACGCTTTTCCGGACGAGTTACCAGGTGTTCCGGCGGAAAGACAAGTTGAATTTCGCATTGAGTTGGTTCCGGGAACTACTCCCATTGCTAAAACTCCTTATCGTTTAGCGCCGACGAAAATGCAAGAGTTGTTAAATCAAACCCAAGAGTTACTTGAGAAGGGTTTTATTCGACCGAGTGCTTCGCCATGGGGCGCTCCGATTTTATTCGTAAATAAGAAGGATGGTAGTATGCGGATGTGCATCGATTATCGGGAGTTAAATAAAGTGACGATCAAGAATCGTTATCCATTACCTCGGATTGATGATTTGTTTGACCAACTCCAAGGTGCAACGTATTTCTCTAAAATCGACCTACGATTCGGCTATCACCAAATGCGGGTCCGTGAGGAAGACATCGAGAAAACTGCTTTTCGAACGCGTTATGGGCATTTTGAATTCGTAGTTATGCCTTTTGGTCTTACGAATGCACCGGCGGCATTCATGGACCTTATGCACTGAGTGTGCCAACCTATGTTGGACAAGTCGGTAATTGTGTTCATCGACGATATGCTTGTTTATTCGAAGAGTATGAACGAACATGAACGTCATTTGCGTGAAGTATTGAAGACGTTACGAAAGGAGAAGTTGTATGCTAAGTTCTCCAAATGTGAATTTTGGCTAAGGGAGGTTCAATTCTTTGGCCACATTGTGAACAAAGACGGCATTCAAGTAGATCCGGGGAAGTTAGAGACGGTGAAGAGTTGGAGACAACCGACTACGCCTACGGAAGTCCGAAGTTTTCTCGGATTGTCCGGTTATTATCGTCGGTTTATCCAAGACTTTTCTAAGATTGCTTCTTCATTGACGAAATTGACGAGGAAGAACGCGAGATTTACTTGGGAGAACGAGCAAGAAATTGCTTTTCAATTGTTAAAAGAGAAGTTGTGTCAAGCTCCGGTGTTAGTGTTGCCGGAAGGAGTGGAAGACATGACAGTTTATTGTGATGCTTCGTTAAATGGGCTCGGGTGTGTTCTAATGCAAAGAGGTAAAGTCATCGCTTATGCCTCTCGACAACTAAAGGAACACGAAACGAGATATCCGACTCATGATCTTGAGTTGGCGGCGGTTGTGCATGCGTTGAAAATTTAGCGCCATTACTTGTATGTTGTCAAGTGTACGATTTATTCGGATCATAAGAGTTTGAAATATCTCTTTAATCAACGAGATTTAAATTATCGTCAACGTAGGTGGATGGACGTGGTGAAAGATTATGATTGTGAAATACTTTATCATCCGGGCAAGGCGAATGTGGTCGCGGATGCGTTAAGTCGAAAGAGTCATCACCCGGCTATACGATTGGGATTGTTACGTATGATTATTACAAACAATTTTCTTGAAAAACTTGGTGTGACTCAAATAGAGGCTTACGTTCACAACAAGCATGCGGAACGAATTGTGGGGCAATCGGAATTCATTACTATGGGTTCGCATGGTTTGTTGTCTTTTCAAGGAAGAGTGTGGGTGTCTAAGATGGGTGATTATCGACAAGTGCTACTTGATGAAGCACATAAGTCAAAGTATTCCATTCATCCGGGCGCGACGAAAATGTATCTAGATTTAAGAAATGATTATTGGTGGCCGGGCATGAAATGTGATGTTGTGAAGTATGTTGAGCAATGCGTCACGTGTTTGCAAGTTAAGGCCGAGTACCAAAAGCCGTATGGTAAGTTACAACCGTTAGAAATCCCGAAATGGAAATGGGAGCACGTTACCATGGATTTCATCACAAAGTTACCTAAAACGGCGAGGACCCAATTTGATTCAATTTGGGTGATAGTTGATCGATTGACGAAAAGTGCTTTGTTTCTTCCCATTAAGGAAGCGATATCGTCGGAGACTTTGGCTAAGTTGTTCATCAAGGAAGTCGTCTCTCGACACGGTGTTCCTATATCTATTATTTCGGATCGAGATACCCGTTTTACATCTCGGTTTTGGGAAAAGTTTCACGAAGATATGGGTACACAATTGAAATTGAGCACGGCGTATCATCCTCAAATGGACGGTCAAACTGAACGTACGAATCAAACTTTGGAGGATATGTTACGGGTGTGTATTATTGATTTCAGTGGTAGTTGGGATGAGCACTTACCTTTGGTGGAATTCTCGTACAATAATAGTTATCATACTAGTATCGGGATGCCACCTTACGAGATGCTTTATGGGCGGAGATGCCGAACTCCGATTTGTTGGGGTGAAATTGGTCAAAGAGAGATCGGGAGTACCGATTTGGTTTTGGAGATGAATAACAAGATTGATATTATTCGGGATCACTTGAAGAAGGCTCAAGATAGACAAAAGTCGTATGCCGATAAACATAGACGAACGATCGAATTTCAAGAAGGTGACATGGTGATGCTTAAGGTCTCGCCATGGAAAGGTATTATTCGATTACGAAAACAGGGAAAGTTAGCTCCTCGGTTTATTGGGCCATTTAAGGTTTTAGCTCGTGTTGGTGAAGTCGCGTATTGTTTGGAATTACCTGAAGAGCTTGCGGGGATTCATAATACTTTCCACGTCTCCCATCTCCGTAAGTGTCTTGCGGATGATTCATCTTGGGTACCATTAGACGAAATTGAGCTAAACAACAAGTTAGAATATATTGAGGAGCCGATTGCCATACTCGATGAGAAGGTCAAAAGGTTGAGAAATAAAGAAGTGAGGACTTTTAAAGTTCAATGGCATCGGAGTAAAGGTTCCGAGCTTACTTGGGAGCCCGAAGAGTTCGTGTTGGTTTATCTTCCTTCTTGTCATGCGCTTGGATCGCGAGGACGGGCTCCAAATAAGTGGGGGAGAGTTGTAAGACCCAAATATTTCATTGTACATATGTGTAATTAGGTTGAATGAATTGTGGGGTTTCTTTGTATATTTTAAAAAGAGAAAAGGATTCTGCCCAGGCTATCTGCGCACCGCGCAGAATTATGTCGCGCCGCGCCATTACGGGCTGACAGCCCACCACTTGCTTTTAAATTAGATATTTTAAGGGCTTTTTGGTAAATTCACATGGGACCCGACTTTAAGGCTTGGGATCAGTTGTTGGAGCCTCATTTACTCCATTTCCATCTACCTTATCACTTTCCATTAAATCCTAGAGAGAGAAGAAGTTCTAGAGTGAGAGAGGTCCATTAAAGGAAGAAGGAGGTTGAAATGGGTCTTAGTGAGAGTTCTAAAGTCATTCATCTAGTCGCTAGCTATGTAGTGATTGTGTTGGTAAGTTATAAAACCTAATTTCTTACTTTAATTGTATTAAGGGTTAGGGTTTGGGTAGTGTTGCACATAAAACCCATTTGTTAGTGAATTAGGGGTTTTGGGTGAAATTGGGTCATGTAGACTCAAAGTTGACTAACTAGGGTTTTCAAAGTATTAATTTATGTTTATGAGCTTAAATTGATTAGTCGAATTACTAGCACACTTATATATATATGAAAAGGGGTGTTAAGTGGGTTAGTGGATGACCCGAAATGGGTGTGTAGACCTTAAATTGGTCAAATGGGTCAAAGTGGACCTAAGTTAGTTAATGTTTGTGATTAATGCCTAAATCTTGTTTTGAAATATGTTTTAAACCTATCTTGGCTATTGTTAGGGTTTTGGTATGAGTTGACCCAAAATTAGGGTTAAGGGTGCAAATGGGTTGAAATTGCACTTTGGGTCAAAATGGCTTTAGAATGGTGAAAGAATTGGTTGACCAACTTGAGTTTGTGATTGATAATATGTATAATGTGATAGGTACGTTACATTGAGGTTTTGCAAGCTCGGGTATCTTTTCACAAGAGATTTTGAGGTGAGTGGAATAATTATATGTGTAGGTATATAATGTATCTATTTGTTGTAGCGTGAGATGTGAAGTGTCGAGGTGCTAAGACACCACGTTTCACGTGATGAGTGAAGCATCGAGGTGTTAAGATTCCACTCGGGGTGAAGCATCGAGGTGTTAAGATGCCACCTAGGGGTGTATTGTCGAGGTGTTAAGACACCACTCCGTAAAATAATGAGTGAAGCATCGAGGTGTTAAGATGCCACTCGGGGTGAAGTGCCGAGATGTTAAGGTGCCACCCTAGGGGTTAGTGATACGAGGTGTTAAGTACCCTAACGGATGTTATGAACACCGATGGCGTTTTCGCGAGCGCCATTCCCTTGTACGATTGGTTAACCATGGTTACTTGTGTTGTAAGTGTAAGCATAATATATTATTTGAATTATATTATATGCGTTGCTATGCTAGCTTGCGGTATTAGAGATTTCTAGCTTGTATTCGAGATTATAAGCTAATTGTATTGCTAGCATGTATGCGGTGTTTGAGTAAGTGATTTGCAAGTAGGTATATTATATATGTATGTGTATAATTATTGCATTCACTAAGCGTTAGCTTACCCTCTCGTTGTTTACGTTTTTATAGGTTCGGTTGTGGACAAGGGTAAGGGCATCATCTCGGATTAAAGATCCCGTCGTTGTTAGAGAACGCTTTTGGGATTTAGCTTTTGGAGTTTGACCGAGACTTGGGTAGTTTAATCCCAAACACCATGCTCGTAGTGTAGTTTGGTACTTAAACTTTTGATGGTCGAAACTCATATTTGGTATTAAACTCGTAAAACGCCCGAAGTGGGCCCCGCTTTGTAAAACTTATTTTATGTTTGAATTGTGTTAGTTTTACATGATTTAATATGTTGTTAAAAGCGTTTTGTCTAACTATGTCGGGAAGTGGCCGATCTTTTTCGCGTTTCATGACTTTTTGGACAGACCAGTTTGGCGCGCCGCGCGGCCATATGGCGCGTCGCGCCATATGCTGTTCCAGCAAAAAAAAAATTATTTGATATTTTTACTGATGATGTAGCGTGAGGGTACGAAATAGTATTATTTTTAATACAAAATACTACAAAATATGACACAAGTTTTATTAATTTACGGATGGGATATACCTAAACCTTGCTACAACACTATAGGCAGTGTACCTAATCGTAGAGTAGTGTAGTTTTTGGTAAGTCCGGTTCGTTCCACAGGGAGCTAGTGATTACGTACTATATTTTTATAAAACTATATATATATATATATATATATATATATATATATATATATATATATATATATATATATATATATATATATATATATATATATATATATATATAAGTAGTAATATTATTATAAAAGGGGGTTTTTTACCGTTTAATGACCGGTTTGTCGATTTTATATTTTTAAGCGTAAAGATAAATGACAATAATTAAAGTGCGTAAAATATATAAATGACGATAAATAAAATAACAATAAATAAAATTGCGATAGAATATGAAATAAAAGAATTATGCTTATTTAAACTTTCATAATCATGATGTTTAACGTTTTGATTTTAATTAATTGTTACTCGGGTTAATTGTCCTTTGTCATGGTTTATTTGATACCTATCTGGTTTTTGTCCATAATAGTCCATCGGTCATAAATATAAAGTGCGAGTGTCCTCGTCAAATTACCCTTATACCCGAAGTCAAATATTCCAACTAATTAAGGATTTAAACTGTGACGCAGTTATCACTTCTGTCAACAATTACACCAGTTATCACTGTATGTAATCCACCCCTGTTTTGATTAGATATGAATATTAATTTACCCACTTGATCAGTTTGAATAATCAATTACCCAACCCGAATAATTAATTAAATGATTATAATAGATTCCATATGAACGTCACTAAATAGGACAACCATAATCATTATTAATTATTAGGATAATTAATTTGAAGATAGGTTCGACAGACTCCAATGAGTTGTCACTCAAATAGACAATACCCCCCATCTATTAATAGTCAATAGTCCAATTTCCACAAGTGTCGGTCTTTTGCCCAAACCTTAATTATGGTACAAAATCCAATAACCCCGTCTTAATATTTAGTCAAACATCACGATTACTTCGGCTTAAATAAGCATAATAATAACTTAGTTACGAGACATTAATTTAAAAAGGAAGAACATAACTTACAGTGATTATTAATCGTGTAGCGTTACACGGACAGAATTTCGACTTAAAACCCGTAAAACATTTCTTACAATAACCCAACTAAACCATAACTTTATTATTAAAATTAACTTATATTAAAATTATAATATAAATATATATTACATATTACAGAAGAGAGAAAGAAATATGAAGAAAGGTGTTCTTTTCATTACACCGTGAATTTCATTTTATAGACAATTGGTGATTTGAAATTTTCACTTATGACCCCTTAACTATGCTCAATTAACAAATTTTTATTATTTATTATTATTCTTATTATGAATTATTTAAATATTATATTATATTCTTGAGCATAGTTAACTTGTAATTTTAGCTCCGTTGCGTCGAGCGTTGAAAGTTGGTTCATGTCTCGGTTCTGAATTTTCGAACGTCCTTGCGTACAATTTAATATCTTGTACTTTGTGTTTTGTAACTTGTACTCTTGTCATTTTTAGACGTTTCTCATCAATAATTTGAACCACTTGGATTGTATCTTGTACATTTGAGCTTTTTGGACGTTTGCGTCTCCAAATCTTCGTTTTCGCCTTTTGTCTTCGCACTTATTTATTTAAACAATTACAATGAAAATATAATACAATTACATATGAAAACCTATTATTTAGGAGGGATATTGCTATGAAATATATGTTCCTTTTTAGCCTTATCAAATATCCCCACACTTGAGCGTTGCTTGTCCTCAAGCAATACAGAACTTGAAATAAAAACATACATGAATCACTTTTTTATTCATCACACTTTGTACAACAGTGATTTTGATATGGTGGTATAAACAATGATAGTAACGATAGAACCATGGCTAAAGGTGGGTGTGTCATCCACAGTTGCCTCGGGTTTAGGTCAACGACACTTGCAATCAAATAGCCGATTTACTTTCGGTTTCCAAAGCAAAGTGCACATTTGAAAGGTGGTTTACAGTCCCACATGACTATGAAAATGTAGATCCTTAAGGAAATTGGATCTTTATGAAAACATTTGATCTTTTTGAAAATTTAATCTAGCTTTTACCCTAGATAAGTTTTCCGGAATAACCCTTCACCGGTGTTTGCAAAATATTTTTGTGGGTTGTGTGGGTTTCAGAATTGAAAATTTTAGCTCAACACTTGTGGTTTTTTGTTACTCACTTGCTAACCTTGTATTGGGAAAGCAACACGTCCAGTTTACTTGTTCCGTATATTACCTTTCGGTAAACTACCTTCCGGTTGTAAAGGAAAGCGATGAACAAGAAACTTTTAAGGCAATGTCTAATGACATGCATATGATTATGGTCTTAAAACGTGTCAGATGCTAGTACTATCCTTTGTAGGAGCAATAGTAAAGATCATCCTATGATTTTTCGGTCTGGCACAAGGTCCTGTCTCCGACCATGCTATGCAACCACCGTTTTTTAAGGTTGACACCCGATTTGGTTCAGGTGACCTAATGAATTCTGATGAATTCTCAGGATTTTACGTTCAATGGTAATGAACGCATTGAAAATAGGTTTTCAGAAAACAAATCGGTTTTATTTTTGATCAAAATATTTTCTCGTTCAAGCTCGAGTTTAGATATCATTGAATTCCATGAGTTTGTAATTCTCAATCTTTAAGGTCAATCTCTAGGATTGAGTAATATCAGTCTTAAAAGCTGATTTTTGATCTTTAATGAGATTATCCTTTCTGGGGATTTGATTCATTAGTCTTATCAAGCTAATTTGCACGGTGCCCCCCATTGTGCGAGATAAATCCTTCTCATGGTTAGGATAAATCTGACCACATAGTGACCCTGTTTGATGCTGAGGTCCGTGGATTTCCTGCTGATTTTAGAGATGACTTTTCTAGATTTGTTGTCAACCTACAGCTGGTCTGGACGACAACTTCATGACCTAAATCAAGAAGCGCGTTTCTTTTTCGGAAGACTTTACTTCCTTTTAATGATGGAATTGATTCATCGTGTAGATCCATCTTTCTTACAGTAAATCGGGTAAACCAGTTAATTTAGTCCAAAGTAAAAGCACCTGCAATAACTTTACAAAAACATGTGATAGATAGTTTTTAATTGAATAACTTGGTACATTCTCCTCACACTTGGCTTTTTTCATGCGTCTTTTTATATCTTAATAAATAAATTCAAGCGTTTTAGTTGTTTCTCAATTTATGTCCTTTCCGAGGTAACAATAATTTCGGCATTAACACCTAGTTTTATCATTCATAAATATGTATAAACATGATTTTGAATTCATTTAGTTAAAAAATTTTAAAATTTTCATAATATTTAGAAAATAAGCCAAGTATAAACCCGAGAGAATTTATAACCCTTCCCCACACTTGAGATCATGCAATGCCCTCATTTGCATGAAATCAGACTATAATTATAAATTCATGAGGGTGATTAGTGTAGGAAAGTGATTAAAAATACCCAGTTTGTAATTACAAAGCTCGTCGAATGATAGATGGCGCGCCTCATCGTTCATTCCTTCATTTATTATATCACATTTGTTGTTTTGCATCTTGTCGTCAAAATCAGTAGCTTTTGCTGAACTTAATGTTAGTCTTTGAAAGTGCGTTGTTTTACCCTGTTGTTTACATGATAAAATACAAACATATATACATATTTTTAAAGTTGGGTATATTACCCCACGTTCAAATATTTATAAAATCAAAATTTTTTTTTTGCATACTTTAAATCAATAAAATTAAAAATAATGATGACAAAATTTTTCGCCCCGCCCTCGGGTAAAGTAATTTCGGCTCAACGACCTAGTCTTCAACTCACGACGAATTTTAGAAATCATTTTTTTTCAACTTAATGAAATAAAGTAAATTTTTGTTTTTAAATTCACACAAAACTTAAAAAGAAAACATATTAATTTCATATAAAACCTAAAAAACAAAAAAATTCAGAATGGGGGGAGAAAACTAGTTGTTTAGTGTCTGCTAGTGGAAAAGACCAATCAGATTCCATTCTCGGAACTACACGAGAACAGAACAACTAACTCCAAACAGCATTTTCTTTTTAGAATATTTGAATCTCCTCACACTTAGGTAGATGTGGTGTCGAAATTGTGATTAACTTCATCGTCAATTTCTCTTGGACCATAATCAACTTGCATATCTGTGACTTTTGCTTTAAGCCAGTGACCAGCTTTTTCCGTAATATCCACAAATTCAACTAGCTTCGCCTTTTCTTTAGGCGATAGATTGGATACTAACCGGTTATATAACTTAAAGTTCCCCTTACTTTTAGCATCAATAACCCGTTTAAAAAGTTTCTTCATTGAACTGTTAATAACGGGGTCATTTAATTTCGTATCAACTATGGGGTTCTTTATTATCAAGTCATCATTAGGTGTTACTTCATTTTCCCCACACTTAGGCGTTCTATTATTGTTAAGCATTACCGTTGGAGTTGGTAAAACAACATGGTTCTTACCAATCGTTTTTGTCGGTTCAACTGTTTTGGTTTGTGGATATTTAGACTTTCGAATCATAAAGGTGATCGATTTCTCATCATTACTAAGTGTCATTCTATCCTTTCTTACATCAAATAACGCCCCGGTGGACGCTAAGAATGGTCGACCTAAAATTAGAGGAACGTTTGAGTCCTCTTCTATGTCAATGACAATGAATTCGACTAGAAAGGTTAAATTACCTACTTGAACGGGTAGGTTGTCAGCAATTCCAACTGGGTGCTTAATGGTTTGATCAAGGAGTCGAACATTCATATCCGTTGGAGTTAACTCACCTACACCTAATCTCTTATATAATGAAAGAGGCATAATACTTACACTCGCACCTAAATCTGCTAGTGCATCATACATGACACAATCACTATGTAGACAAGGAACAATAAATTCACCCGGATCACCTACCCTAGGTGGATGATTTGGTGGAACTGTCTTCACCGGGTTTACTTCTACTGTTTTTGTTTCTTGCACTTTTTTATTCTTCTTCTTCTTCTTTCCAGAGGTATCACAAACTTTATTACCTATTACTTGCTCATACTCAACTCCTTTTCTTGGAAACGGAATGGGTGGTCTGTATGGTGCCACCACTGGCTTTACATACTCGGGTGGTGGTGGTGGTGTAACTTCTTCATTGTTACTTACATCTAAAACCTCCCCATCTTCTGATGCTGGTTTTTCAGAATTTGTTGAAACCATATTAACATTTTCATTCCGAGGATTTACTTCAGTATTACTCGGTAGCTTTCCTTGTTTCCTTTCACTCATCAATCTAACAAGAGTACCTACTTGTTTTTCTAGATTCAAAATAGAAGCTTGTTGAGTTCTAAATGACTGATCAAACCTCTCATTCGTTTGAGTTTGAGTTTCAATAAATTGTGTTTGAGATTCAACTAGCTTAAATACCACTTCTTCCAGATTTGACTTTTTCTCTTCGGTTTGTTGTTGTGGTTTATACAAGCCAGGTCTTTGTTGATTGAAAGTGTTGTTTTGAGTTGGTTGGTTATTCGGACCTTGTTGGTTATACGAGTTATTGTCGGGTCCTTTTGGATTGTAAAGAATGTTTTGATTTCGATTGAAGTTTGGCCTTGGCGGTTGATAATTATTCTGATAACTATTTTCCAGCCTTTGGTTCATGTAGACAACATTCTCACGTTGTTCCATCGTTTGTTCAATGTGACAGTCTTTCATTAAGTGTGGTCCACCGCATTGCTCACAACTGATTCGTATTGCGTGAATATCGTTATTCATCTTTTCCATTCGTCTCTCGAAAGCATCTATTTTTGCGAAAACGGAATCAAAGTTATGGCTAGAATCGGCTCTAGCCGCTTTAGATGAACGATATATATCTTTCTCTTGGTGCCACTCATGAGAGTGGGAGGCTGTGTTATCAATAATTTTGTAAGCTTCAGTTGCGGTTTTCTTCATAATGGAACCACCAGCTGTTATGTCGATGTCTTTTCGTGTAGCAACGTTGACACCTTGGTAGAATATTTGTACTATTTGATAAGTGTCTAAACCGTGTTGAGGACATCCTCTCAACAACTTTCCAAATCTTGTCCACGCCTCATATAGAGTTTCATTTGACTTTTGTGTGAACGTAACAATTTCTCCTTGAAGTCTCACGGATTTAGATGCCGGAAAGAATCTTTTAAGAAATTTCTCAACTAAAACATCCCATGTGTCAATCGCCCCTTCAGGTAACGATTCTAACCAATCTTTGGCTTCTCCCTTTAAAGTCCAGGGAAACAACATGAGATAGATCTGTTCATCCTCAACTTCTCGGATTTTGAATAGTGTAAAGATCCTATTAAACGTACGAAGATGTTCGTTTGGATCTTCCTTCGGCGCACCACTATATTGGCACTGATTATTTACCATGTGTAGGATTTGTCCTTTGATTTCATAATCTGGCGCATTAATTTCTGGCTTAATAATGGCGTGACCTTGGCCCGTGCGTGTGGCTCTCATTCGATCTTCCATACTTAGAGGTTCCGTTACTTCCATAATTGAATTTGTTGAATACGAATCACTAGAAGATTCTGATTTAACGGTTTGTGGTTCAGGAGGAATGATTAGTGGTTCAGGATCTTGGAATTGTCCTTGAATATCCTCCGGGTTCTTGGTTGTGAGAGCCTTTATATTTAGGGTTTAAAAATTGGATTATCGAAAATTTGAGTTGGAGTACTTGGTCGTCTAGATGATGATTCTAAAGAAAAATCAACGGCGATAATATTGGCTAGATGTCTTGATCGAGTTACAGGTAGTGAATGTATGAAAGGTGGTGAACGTTTTGCTCGGTGCATTCACAGAATATCCTATTAGTTATAAAAATAGAAAAACTTATATAAGTTGTCCAATTAATAGACTTTTCTGATTTTGTCCACGTTTCGAATAGCCAAAAGATGCAGCAGAGGGGCATGATTCATTTGGTCTCAATATAATTGAGGACTGTTTGGCTCCAATAACCCGGTCCACGTACAATTCAACTATTACTACGAACCAGAAAATTTTGATGTCTATCAATTTAACCACTTAAAATAAATTTTCGTAATTTTAAGAAATTTAGATAAGAAGTAGAATAAAAATCTATGTCCTAAAACTAGAATAGCGAGAAATAAGAAAGAAAAAGATTGCGCGTCGAAAAAGGTCGAAAAATAAAATGTCGAAAAATAGGCGTCGAAAAATAAAAATAAGAAAGTAGCGCGAAAAACGGCATCGCGAAATTCTAAAGCACATAAATCTTAGTCTAAGGAATAAGCACTTAAGGGATTTTACGGCAAACCTAAAAATTCTAGAAATAAAAATAACTATGGCAAAACTAAACTTAATACTAAAAATTGTAACTAGAGTCTAAAATTCTAAAGGTAATAAAAAAAACTTTTTTTTTAATTTTTTTTTATATTTCGTTTTTAAGGATTTTAAAAATTTAAAAAAAAAATTTTTTTTTTTATATATTTTTTTTAAAACTTTTTTTTTAAAATTTTTTTCTTTAAAAAAAACGATTTTTTTTACATTTTTTTTTTAAAACGAATTTTTTTCTTTAAAAAAACTATTTTTTTTTACACAAATTTTTTTTAAAGGAATTAATAATTTTTTATTATTATTATTTTTTTTCAAAACTTTTTTTAACTCATTTACTATTCATGAATAGTAAATGAAAAAAAATTAATTAATTTACTATTCACATAAAAGCGACATGATATAAATTATTAATTGCAAGTTACATAATATACCCCTGAAATATTTAATAAATACGACTTTTTAAAACTTTTAAAACTTTTACGTATCAAATTTGATTCTAAAATATTATTATATTATTATATTTTATTTCAATATTATTATATTTATTAAATTATTATATTTAAATTAATATATTTTTAATCAATCAAAAACTAAAAAAAAAAACTTAAATACCCCGTGAAAACACAAAAAGTGTCCCCGAAATTACTTTTTTTTTATAACTATATTTTTACAGATATAAATTAAAAATATAGCGTTTTAGCGCTCCCCGGCAGCGGCGCCAAAAACTTGATGATGTAGCGTGAGGGTACGAAATAGTATTATTTTTAATACAAAATACTACAAAATATGACACAAGTTTTATTAATTTACGGATGGGATATACCTAAACCTTGCTACAACACTATAGGCAGTGTACCTAATCGTAGAGTAGTGTAGTTTTTAGTAAGTCCGGTTCGTTCCACAGGGAGCTAGTGATTACGTACTATATTTTTATAAAACTATATATATATATATATATATATATATATATATATATATATATATATATATATATATATATATATATATATATATATATATATATATAAGTAGTAATATTATTATAAAAGGGGGTTTTTTACCGTTTAATGACCGGTTTGTCGATTTTATATTTTTAAGCGTAAAGATAAATGACAATAATTAAAGTGCGTAAAATATATAAATGACGATAAATAAAATGACGATAAATAAAATTGCGATAGAATATGAAATAAAAGGATTATGCTTATTTAAACTTCCGTAATCATGATGTTTAACGTTTTGATTTTAATTAATTGTTACTCGGGTTAATTGTCCTTTGTCATGGTTTATTTGATACCTATCTGGTTTTTGTCCATAATAGTCCATCGGTCATAAATATAAAGTGCGAGTGTCCTCGTCAAATTACCCTTATACCCGAAGTCAAATATTCCAACTAATTAAGGATTTAAACTGTGACGCAGTTATCACTTATGTCAACAATTACACCAGTTATCACTGTATGTAATCCACCCCTGTTTTGATTAGATATGAATATTAATTTACCCACTTGATCAGTTTGAATAATCAATTACCCAACCCGAATAATTAATTAAATGATTATAATAGATTCCATATGAACGTCACTAAATAGGACAACCATAATCATTATTAATTATTAGGATAATTAATTTGAAGATAGGTTCGACAGACTCCAATGAGTTGTTACTCAATTAGACAATACCCCCCATCTATTAATAGTCAATAGTCCAATTTCCACAAGTGTCGGTCTTTTGCCCAAACCTTAATTATGGTACAAAATCCAATAACCCCGTCTTAATATTTAGTCAAACATCACGATTACTTCGGCTTAAATAAGCATAATAATAACTTAGTTGCGAGACATTAATTTAAAAAGGAAGAACATAACTTACAGTGATTATTAATCGTGTAGCGTTACACGGACAGAATTTCGACTTAAAACCCGTAAAACATTTCTTAAAATAACCCAACTAAACCATAACTTTATTATTAAAATTAACTTATATTAAAATTATAATATAAATATATATTACATATTACAGAAGAGAGAAAGAAATATGAAGAAAGGTGTTCTTTTCATTACACCGTGAATTTCATTTTATAGACAATTGGTGATTTGAAATTTTCACTTATGACCCCTTAACTATGCTCAATTAACAACTTTTTATTATTTATTATTATTCTTATTATGAATTATTTAAATATTATATTATATTCTTGAGCATAGTTAACTTGTAATTTTAGCTCCGTTGCGTCGAGCGTTGAAAGTTGGTTCATGTCTCGGTTCCGAATTTTCGAACGTCCTTGCGTACAATTTAATATCTTGTACTTTGCTTTTTGTAACTTGTACTCTTGTCATTTTTAGACGTTTCTCATCAATAATTTGAACCACTTGGATTGTATCTTGTACATTTGAGCTTTTTGGACGTTTGCGTCTCCAAATCTTCGTTTTCGCCTTTTGTCTTCGCACTTATTTATTTAAACAATTACAATGAAAATATAATACAATTACATATGAAAACCTATTATTTAGGAGGGATATTGCTATGAAATATATGTTCCTTTTTAGCCTTATCATTTACGCAGGTTGTTCGTGGTTTGGTTTGGGTTGTTACATTAAAGCATGTTTATTCTCAGGTACGAAAGAAATCTTCCGCTGTGCATTTGCTCATTTTAGAGATACTACTTGGAGTCATTCATGACATATTTCAAAAGACGTTGCATTCGAGTCGTTGAGTTCATCAAGATTATTATTAAGTCAATTATAGTTGGATATATTATGAAATGATATGCATGCATGTCATCTTTTGATGTGAAGAAAGTTTGTCTTTTAAAAACGAATGCAATGTTTGTAAAATGTATTATATAGAGGTCAAGTACCTCGCAACGAAATCAACTATTGTGAATCGTTTATAATGTATATGAACGGGTCCTTTCATTTCATAGCATAATATGAACTTATTTATAAAATCTTTTTCTTCATATTAGCATTTTATACTTTTAATTCGGGTAGTACCTACCCGTTAAGTTCATACTTAGCAGCTATTATACAATTCAACTACTACGATTCTATATGAAAAACTTATTACAATAATATTTCGAGTTCAAACTTTATACAATATTTTACAAATTTACAATACCACTATTATACATATAGGATGAAATATAGCACATAATAAATTTGCTACTCGGCAGCTATGAAGGCAATTCTAGTTAATACGCAAGTTGTTCAGCAAAAGAAATAAAGAAACGTAATTCATAAGTCCAGAAACAAGTCATGCATTCAGGTTTTACTAAGACGACTTCCCATCCTTGATCTTATGGAAGGTAACCGTTATGACCATTGGCTAGGCAGCATGTTGTAATGTCGTCAAAAGGACGAGGGTTTCGTAATGTCCAACAGCCCCGTAATTATCTAAAAACCTTATTTCTCACCCCAACAACTGAATCCGTCACTTGTGGGAAGGTTTTATTTAAAAGTTGTAATCCGATATTCTTTTTCTCACTTTGGTAAAAAGCGAACATCACTAACCCGTAAGTATAACATGCTTCTTTATATTGCATGTTAGAAGCTCTTTCTAACTCACGAAATCCTATGTTGGGATATGTTGAGTTAAAATAGGTTATTAACCCGTAGCGTAAAATTGCATTTGGGTTCCCCACATTTAACGCTTTAAAGAAAACACAGCGTAACTTACGGTCTCACCAATGTGATATACCCCACCTATCAAAGGAAAGCCTTTTATAAACTAAGGCATTTCTGGAAAGTCTTTCAAATGTTTGACAAGTTAATTTTGCCATAACTAAATGTGCTGATGAATTCTGACCGACTCTAGATAAGATTTCCTCAATCATATCCTCTGGTAGGTCTTCTAAAATATTCGGTTGTCTACCCTTAACATCCATTTTGTTTCTATACTGTAAAATAGACAAGGATTAGATTCGTAAAAGATAATTACTAAATAATACAAGCAATTTTTACATAGAACATAAAAGTACAAGTACACTACAATACATATAATACACAACATGATTACAATCCTCTAATCTGAATCACTGGTTTCTTCTTCTTCGGACTTGGTTCGTTTTCCTAATTTTCTAGGGATATATGGTGTTCCTCTAATACGAGCCGTCGTTTTCCACAATGGTTTAGAAAAACCTGGTGGTTTAGAGGTTCCCGGGTTATTGTCATAATTTAGGAAATACGGACGTTGCCGATACATATAAAGTTCATCGGGGTTGGAATCAGGTTTCTCTATTTTTATACCTTTTCCCTTATTATTTTATTTTGCTTTATTAAATTGGGTCGAGGTAATTTCTATAGCATCATCGGAATCCTCATCGGGATCCGATTCATCAGAAAATTGGTAATCTTCCCAATATTTTGCTTCCTTGGCGAAAACACCATTGACCATTATTGACTTTGGTCCATTGGTTGAGGATTTTATTTTATTTAATCAATTTACAGTAGGTATCAATATTTCTTCCTCCAAAACCTCTTCTTCTTCCGGTTCCTCCTGTGATGCCCCGTACAAAACCATCGTGTACGAATCATCAACAACAGGATCATTACAAGGTCAAATACTATATGCGGTTTCAAAGAAGTTTGCATTCATGAATAAAGGTGATGTCTTAACCAACATCAAATATCTTACAACAAAAGTATGCTTCAATGAACAGAAGCAATTAGAAATAGTACGTGACCCAATGGTCGTTACAAATCATTGTTTCAAAAGGTAACATAGTTTGAATGCAAATAAAACGTTTCATGCGGTGACAACTCTAACAAGCGCAGCGGGTGTCTACAAGGCATGACTAGTACAACAGCGGAAGCAAGCAAACCTTAAGCACCTGAGAAAAACATGCTTAAACATTACAACACAAAGGTTGGTGAGCTATAGTTTAAGTATAACAGTATGTAAGGTAGGCCATGAGATTTCAGTGCTTTAACAGTGTTTCAAAACAGTATGAAAAGTATATGTATAACTGTGGGCACTTGGTAACTAACTTAACGTTTATCACCCCTTAATAGTACACTTGGCGAGTGCGTATGTTTACGAAGTATTAAACACCCGTTAAATGCTAGCGCTACTAGCCCGAGTGGGGATGTCAAACCCTATAGATCCATTTCTAAGATTCGCGTTCACCGGTTCAAAGACTAATGACTAAACGTTACCGAGCTAAGGGGAAAGTTTATGCCATTGTATAACCCACACATATATAAAGTTTAAGTACTCGTGCCTAGTATGTAAAATGTAAAATGCGCATGTATTCTCAGTTCATAAAATAGTTAAAGTAAAAAGGGATGCTATAACTCACAGTGGTAAAGCAGTAGTAAAGTTGGTTCGGGAAAGTAAGCAAGTATGTAGGTCCGAAAAGTCCTCAACCTAAGTCAAAAGTTAATAAGTCAGTAAATCGTCCCAACAGGTTTATAAGTATGTAAATTAGGTCTTAAGTATCATCATCATTCATCATCAAACAAAAAGTGTAAAGTAAGTTTCATTCTAGAAAAGAGTTTAAATCAAAGGCTGATTTCGATCAGTCGCCACAGCCTCTATACAAACTGAAATAAGGTGATACCAGTGGCCATGGCTCCACATATAAGTCCTTTAGTTGCTGTAAAAATTCCAGAATCAAACTCGTCTTCATTTGACCGTGGAGACGGTCTAAGTGCGAGTAGGTCAGAATTTTCAGCACAACGTTAAAAGGACATAGTGACGTTCGGAGGGCCATAGATCCTAAACCGTAACTCGGATTAAGACAAGTTCTAAACGGAAAATCATCTACTCAAACCAAAATAACTGAAAATCAACTTTATAATATCCAGATAGTCTGATCAGTTCCAGAAACTGTAGCTAAAGGTGTTCTGGTGGGTTCTTGGTGCTTGATGCTCATCACGGTTCTCATCCTTGATGCGTATAGCTTCAAGTGTACAACTCGTTGATGGGTTTGCATCATCTTAACCAAGGTTTGACCATCATAACACTAGTGTAAGTCTAAGATAAGTTGCACAACTCACTTAAGAGTTGTATATAGTTTGATGAACCAAAGTTGCATCAAGATCTTAGATCCGACACAAACATGAGTTACAAAAGTAATATTAAGCTACAAACTTAAAAGTAAACTAAATAATCAAGATCCTAAGTTGTAGAACTTAGATCTTAGCTAGATAATAAAGATCCTAGACTAGAAAGTCTAGATCTAGTATTCTTAAGTTAGATCCTAAGTTACAAAACTTGGATCTACACTTTAGTGAAACCATAAGTTATGAAACTTAGATTTTCAACTTGAAAAATGTATGTAAGCTTGTAAGCTCTTATTTACAACAAAATTAGAAGACCATAAGTTATATAAACTTAGATCCAACATAAGTATGTGAAGTTATAACTAGAAAGTTATACTTCCATGTTCTTGAACTTATAAAGTTAACTTTTAGTTTCATGAAATATGAGATCAAGATTAACTAGTAATACTTGACCAAATTAACAACATCACAACTTTAAAGTACATAAAATGAAGAAATAAATTAAATCTACATGTAACAAGTTCATGGTTGTTCATACTTTAAAGATTCAAGCCAAGGCTTTGATCTTTAAGAAAGTAAACCTTAAGTTTACAAACATGAATACAAGTATGATATTAAAACTCTTGGACTTTAAATCTTTTAAAACATTAAATGTTAAACCATAAACTAGAAAGTTTAGGTTCTTGTTCTTGGTTCTTTACAAACAAAGGATGAAAGTAACCAAGATTAGATGAAGATACAAGTTATAGAACTTGATCTTTAACAAAGATAAACAACAAATAAGTAATTAACAACAAAGAACAAGTAATCAAAACAAGCAAATGATGATGATGTATATGTATATATTTCAGTTTTAAGACAAGAAAAGAAGAAGAAAAGTCTTGAAAGAAACTCACAAATTAGAAAGAAAACTTGAGAGAAAATGGAAGTATTTTGTGTGTGTGTGAAGTGAATGAAGTATACAAGAGAATACTAGTAGATATGTATCACAAAAAAAAAAAAGATTTGAATCCCCCTAATACCCAAGTTGGCCGACGGTTTCATTGGCCACAAAGGGAAAGTCAAGTGCCTTGTTTTCTTGCATGGGGAGAAGGTGTTAGCTAGATGTAGTAATAAAGTTAAATGGTTATGGGAACAAGGTGTAAAGATACAAGTAACTAGATTCTTTCACTAATTAATCCTTGATTAAGTTTAATAAGTCATTTACCTAATGTTGGGCTCTTAATTAATCCATTAGGATAAGTAGGGTGGGTTTCTAAGTCCATTAACACAAGCCCAAGTCCAATTAAGCAATAATCTAAATAAAAGTCCAAGTAATTAACTAGTAACCTTAGTTAATTAAAATGATTAATAAAAATTAATCATGAATGTAAATAATATTCTAAAATATTATTCGCGAAAAGTACGTGCGTCACAAAGACAATTCGGGCCATGAAAAGTTAAATACGGTAACAAGTAACACGTATAAGAACATGTTTATCAAAATGCAAGCATTAATAATAAATTATTAATAATAAAACGTTGGAAAATCCAGGGTCGTTACATTACCCACCTATTAAAGAAAATTTCATCCCGAAATTTTAAGCTGAGGTAGATGGAGGAGTCGGGAAAAGGTGAGGATACTTCTGCATCATTTGATCCTCTCGTTCCCAGGTAAACTCAGGTCCTCGTTTGGCATTCCATCGTACTCGGATGATCGGAATCTTGTTGTATTTCAAAGTTTTGACCTCACGGTCCATAATTTCTACAGGTTCTTCCACGAAGTGGAGTTTGTCATCAATTGTAAGTTTCTCTAGTGGAATGACATGTTCTGGTTCAGCAAGACACTTCTTCAAATTCGATACGTGAAAAGTAGGATAAACTGAGCTCAATTGAGTCAGAAGATCCAAACAGTAGGCAACGGGTCCAACACATTCCAAGATTTCAAAAGGACCAATGTATCGCGGGTTTAACTTCTCGCGTTTTCTGTGACGACCCGGAGATTTCCGACCAAATTTAAACTTAATCTTTATATGATTTCGATACGATAAGCAAAGTCTGTAACATTGAATCTTAAAACTTTTGAATTGTTTCATGAAATCATTTGACATTAACTATTCCCGACGATTCACGAACAATAGTCGTATATAATAAATATATATATATATATATATATATATATATATATATATATATATATATATATATATATATATATATATATATATATATATATATATATATATATTTCTGCGATATATACAGATTAAGTATATTTAGGACGTATTATAAATTAGAAAATAGGCGATAGCCTGAATGGTTAAGGGGTGATTCGGTTATGCGAGAGGTCGGGGGTTCGAGCCCGAGGGACGGCTGTTTTTTTTAGGAAGCTTATTTTTAAAGGTAGCCCTTTTATGATTATTGCTTTTATTATTATTATTATTATTAATTATTATTATTATTATTATTATTATTATTATTATTATTATTATTATTATTATTATTATTATTATTATTATTATTATTATTATCATTTCCATTATGATTATTACTATTATTGTTATTATCATTATTATATTTAAAAAATTGTTATTATGACTAATATTATAGTTAATATTATTATTACTAATAAAAGAATTAGCTATCATTTATTATAAGTATTACGATTATTATGATTACTAATTTATCATTTTAGTACTATGATATTATGATTATATTTAGGAATACTATTAGTATTGTTGATATAAGAATAATACAAGTTATTATTATATTAGTATTAACATTATTTTTATAATTATTAGTATTATCAATACCAAGAAAGTTATTATTATTAGTAAATTATTATTTTCAATACTATCATTATATTCAATTCAGATAAATATTTTGTATCTAAAATATAATTATAATGTAAAGATATTAATAGTTTATAAACCTATATATCAAGCATATTAACATTACGTATATAAGTACTTATATATAACAAACAAATGATTTTTAAATATAATACTAAGTAGATATGTATAGATATATTAATATAACTAAATATATAGATATTAATCATTTTAAATATATATACAACATAAAAACATATAACCTATAATTTAAAATATAATATAAGTATTTGTTTTAATGGAGTTTAGTATAAATCCTATATAACTAAAAATATAAAAATTAATACATTCTAATAAAGGAAATCATGTGATTCCATTATGTGTATTAATATTTATACAAATGATATAGGTTCGTGAATCCAAGGCCAACCCTACTTTTGTTCAATGTCGTTATATGTATTTTTACTACAAAATACAGTATGGTGAGTTTCATTACTCCCTTTTTAAATGCTTTTGCTATATATATTTTTGGGACTGAGAATACATGCGCTTTTTTAAATGTTTTACGAAATAGACACAAGTAATCGAAACTACATTATATGGTTAAATGATCGAAGCCGAATATGCCCCTTTTGCTTGGTAACCTAAGAATTAGTAAACCGATCTACTAATTGACGCGAATCCTAAAGATAGATCTATTGGGCCTAACGAACCCCAACCAAAGTACCGGATGCTTTAGTACTTCGAATTCGTTTATATCATGTCCGAAGGATTTCTCAGAATGATAGGGGATATTCTTATATGCATCTTGTTAATGTCGGTTACCAGGTGTTCAATCCATATGAATGATATTTTTGTCTCTATGCATGGGACGTTTATTTATGAGAAATGAAAATGAAAATCTTGTGGTCTATTAAAATGATGGAAATGATTATTTATGTTAAACTAATGAACTCACCAACCTTTTAGTTGACACTTTAAAGCATGTTTATTCTCAGGTATGAAAGAAATCTTCCACTGAGCATTTGCTCATCTTAAAGATATTACTTGGAGTCATTCATGACATATTTTAAAAGACGTTGCATTCGAGTCGTTGAGTTCATCAAGATTGTTATTAAGTCAATTATAGTTAGATATATTATGAAATGGTATGCATGCCGTCAACTTTCGATGTAATGAAAGATTGTCTTTTCAAGAACGAATGCAATGTTTGTAAAATGTATCATATACAGGTCAAGTACCTCGCGATGTAATCAACTGTTGTGAATCGTTTATAATCGATATGGACTTCGTCCGGATGAATTAGGATGGGTCATGAAAGTTGGTATCAGAGCGGTGGTCTTAGCGAACCAGGTCTTGCATTAGTGTGTCTAACTGATAAGTCGTTGGGATGCATTAGTGAGTCTGGACTTCGACCGTGTCTGCATGTCAAAAGTTTTGCTTATCATTAGTGTCGAAAATTATTTTCTTATCATCCTTAAAGTCTAGACACGTCTTACTGCCTCTATTGCATAGACAGTGTATAGATAAATTCATATCTTAGCGTATCTGTTATTGTTACCTTTGCCTGACAGCTTCCGTAGATTCCTCTGTAACTTATGGGATTTTAGTATTATATATTCATATGTAAATTATGTATTGCATGGTACTAATCTACATCCTATAATCTATTCCTTATCGAAAATCCTTCATCTAATCGTACGAGATGAGTCCCTCAACCAGTTCGAGTCCCTTAGATTCCGATAACTATTCCGATAGTTATTCCAACAGCTATTCCGACATAGAGTTTCACTCAAGCTCCGAAAGCAGTGTTACCGGAATGAATCAACCAATCAGCCAATCCCAATTCATCTGATGGGTTCGTAGCCTCCTCAATCATTGGAGATAAGAAGAAGGCGATCCTTTCCATCCACCACATTGCCCTCTTGACGAAGAACCTGAAGCACTTACCGGCGAACCTGTCCGAAACATCATTTTCTCTCTCATTTCCATAGTATCTCGTCACGATTATATACTACATCAAATTCTAGATTTTATTTATCCGCTCGTCCGAACCGACAATCACCCCGGTGTAATAGAAGAAGTCAACGAGCTTCGCGCTAGGGTAGTGGCTTTGGAGAATATGGTGCAAAGATTACAAACACCAGCAGTAGCACCAGCAGCATAACCAGTACCATCATCATCAATGCCAACAGTACCATTACCCCTCCAACCACAACCGCGTTGTAAACCTCAACTTTACAATCTATCCCACGAGCACCCATGTCATACGCTCTGTAGATATCAAGGAATACTAATAACAACAAACGATGAAGTATTGATTCATAAATTCATTAAAGAAACCTTCTGCAGCGATTATGTAATCTCTAAAGTCTTAGAGATTATCTATTCTAACCCTAACTAGAAATCAGATGAGTGAACCAAAATGATAGAAGGAAGGGTAGAAACCCTGACAAGAATGATGCGTGATTCACAAGCTACACTTGTTTTACCAGCAGCATCAACAGTACCTTTAACATCACCAGCACATTCAGTGCCATCAGCATCGTCAGAATCAGCAACACCTATAACATCAAAAGCTCCGCCAGTTCAAGAATCTCCGTGGACACCATTACGAATCAATAACACATATCTTGTATCAACGAGTTATGAATATTTAACTCATTGCCACTGAAGAATTTATATGTATTTCTTGTATATATAAATTTTTAAACGATAATAAATCTTTCCGTACTAAGCTATTATGTGTGAATCTTAACTACTCGGTTAATTCATACTACTAATATGCTATAATGTACATCCTTCGACAATGACTTAACCATTGTTAACTACAATCTCTTAATGAATTCCATTTCATAATAATCAAGCTTATTATTCAAATATATGTTTGATTTTACACTTTCATCATTGATGTACTCGAAACTTTTCAGATAACATCATTCGTATCTTGCGAAGTTCACAAGAATTCCACGAACACCAACATCACTTAAAGTATAAATTCATAATATTATTGAAGAAATACTCCGTAAAAGTGAGGTAATTTCTAATGTTTTTAGAGATTATGCAATTCTAGTTGCAACCGTAAATCAAATGAGTTTAATATTAACTCATTAAATCTATATTACATATGAAGAAAATATATATGTAAGTATATTTTCATAAAGATTGCAATTAAAAATTCTTTTGTACAAATTGTTAATGGTGAAAATATTTTAACGGGTAGGTAATACCCGAGGAATATTCAGATTTCACATTAATAAGTTACATTGTATGTTCTTTGAATTTGATTCAACAGTCATTTACTATCCTACTTACATCTACAGATATACGTATCCGTTCACCGCAGCATAACCATTTTCATTCAATTTCATATTTGGATTTTGACCTATCAGAATCCAACAAGTGGCATAATGAAGAAAATATTTGACAAAATAAAATTTGTTAGAAACAAACAAATTAACTATGAGGAATTTTGTTAAGAATTCACGCTAACAAAATTCTAGCTAACTGATCCTAGCTAACTGATTACATTTTATTTATCGCAATTTATTTATCGCAATTTATATTCTCGCAATTTTATTTATCGTCATTTAAATTCTGTTATTTATTTTTACGCACTTTAAATATCGGGACACGTATACAAGGTTTTGACATATCATATCGACACATCTATATATTTTATTTGGAATAACCATAGACACTCTATATGCAGTAATGATCGAGTTCTCTATACAGGGTTGAGGTTGATTCTACAATAATATATATAGTTTGAGTTGTGATCGAGTCTGAGACATGTAAACGGGTCACGATACGTATTAATTAATTCGAATATTATATATTAAATTATATATGAATTATTGGACTGTCAACTGTAAAATATCGACTGTGGACTAATAACTTTGGATAATTAAAATGAATTAAAATATTGAATATAACATATGAAACTAAACATTTCTTCAAGTTTGCCACTTGATTTCATCTTAAACCTCATTTGTATCTTGACGATTACAATATGCGTTCAAACCTTTCATAATTCTTGAAAACACCTCAATCGAGAGGATGAACCAACCACACTTCATCTACGTAAGAAAAGATTGATACATATAGTTATGCACTTGAAAACTCTTAGAACCTGAGTAAACGTTTAACACGTATCTGTGCTAATTCCTTTAGTATTTTTATTACCAAAAATAACTTGGTAATTCCTTTTAAAGTAGCAAATTTTGTCACAGCTCCAGCAAGTCAACTTTGACTTTTCATTCGAAACAACCTTATTATCATCTTGATTTATATGCATGCTCTTTTATTGTTACCAGAGAACCTTTTATATTCCATCATATTACCAGCAGATGTACCAGCAACCTCGTCGCTCCTTGGTTTAAATCCCTCCGACAAATCACTATATTTATCTATTGAAGTCTCATCATGTACTCATCCTCATCTTGTAACAAGAATTGCCATACCAATTATCGGAAATCAGTAAATCTGTATTTTGAGTCTCGCAATGTTTCCACATCAACAGTTATATGTATCCATATAACATTTATCTCTTATAACTATGATCTTCCATTCTGAAATTCTGAAAAGCACCCAGTCTACAAATCAATACTCTGAATGTTGAAAAAGCTGAATGAAGCAGCAGAAACCGTAGACAACCGTAAATGACCTTAATCATTAGAAGTTTGATGACAAAGAATAGTATGTTGGAAAAGCTCAGAAAAGTTGGAACTGGAAAACAGATTTAGCTAACCATGAAGGAGACCAAGGACAAATACAAGGACCATACCCTATATTCAAAGAATCCAGGTAATTCTGGATCCGTTGAAATCTTTAGAGAATATCTTGCTCCGAAGTCATGTTAAAATCTTGCGGAAAATTTTCCTTCATCAACCATCAAACTTAGAAATTCCAAGATATCATCATATCTTTCATTATAAATATCCTCCATAATTCTGAAGATATTTTCATAATTATTCTTATCTGAAATCATTAATCTCTTCGTGCTATCGGTGTTACATCATATAGAAACTATTAGTTTCTATATTCTGTAAACTTTCGAGCTTAAAATATGAATGTTATTGAAGTAATGTTGAGAACTGATGCATGAGTTAGTATAATATAATGACACTTGATCAACGTGATTATATTACAGTAAGTCATGCTGAGTTTCTAATGGAACGTGATGATTCACAGATCATAACGTCATCATGTGCCATGTTACATAACTCTTTCATTCTACTTAACTTCTGAACATATCAAGAAAATATATTCTTGATAGTTCTATTCTCAGTGATTCTGGTAAATTGACCAATCAAAATCGTACTACTACCTTTTCTTTCTACCTTGTATATTATGATAATTCGAAACTCCATACCTACGAATTCTGGACCATTATTTGCAAAAAGAAAACAAAAGCATGAAGCTCCAAAATAGAAAGGGGGTATAAATCGCAGCAAATAAGGGAGAGCATTAACTGTGAATGACAATGATTATAGAAGATGGAAGCAAGGACTCCAAAATATAAGGGAGAATATAAAGCCCGATAACCACACAAAAATTTCAAACCGTGTATATCAATGCTTATCGTAACATAAAGACACGGGAGAATTAAAAACACTATAACCCCAAGGGCGAAGTAGAAGAAAACAGATTCCTCCGGTGGAAGTTGAAAAAGGAAAATGATTATTACGATATGTAATGACCCGTCCTAATCCATCTGGACGAAGTCATCAACATTTGATCCCATTGCGATGATCGACTCCAAGTAATGTCCTTAAAATGAGCAAATGCACAGCGGAAGACTTAATTAGTACCTGAGAATAAACATGCTTAAAAGTGTCAACCAAAAGGTTGGTGAGTTCATAGGTTTATCATAACAATCATTTCAATATATTAATAGACCACAAGATTTCATATTCATAAACATTTCAATAAAAATATTCTAAGTTGTTGAGCACTTGGTAACCATACTTAACATTTAATCAACGTCACATATTCCCTTTATTATGAAATCTCCCTACACTGTACCAAGTGTAGTAACGAAACGAAGTACTGTGCAACCGTTGAATACTGGTCGTCCAGTCCGGTTGGGGTTATCAGGCCCGATAGATCTATCAACAGGATTCGCGTTTACAATACCCATGTAAATAGTAGTTACCAAGCTACAGGGAAATATGCCAGTGGTACAACTCAACTTAGAATATATTTTTAAGTACTTGTGTTTATTTTGTAAACATTTATAAAAGCAGCGCAAGTGTTCTCAGCCCAAAAATATATATTGCAAAAGCAATTAAAAAGGGAGCAAATGAAACTCACCATATTGTATTTTGTAGTAAAAATACATATTACGATATTGAACAAATGCAGGGTTGGTCTCGGATTCACGAACCTATAACAATTGTATTTCTATTAAAACTCATGATGACAATTAACCAGTTCTTACATTTATATTATTAATATACTTTTTATATTAATAATTTATTTACTATATTCATTTATATACTTTAGATACTTAACAATTTATGTATATATTAAAATTTGAAGTATATGATATATCATTTATTATAAATACCCTATAATGAAGTTTAGAAATATCATATTATGTATTAAAACTTTATATTAATACATCTGTAATATTTATTTGTAGTAATAATAATGATGTTACTAATCATTTTATTAATGATAATATTTATATAAAATGTTAATTTTAATAAAGGATAAGATAATATCTTTACTAATAATGTTAAGTTTTGATAAAAGTGATAGTTTTGATAAAATGGTAACTTTGAAAATTTTAGTTATAATGACACATCTAATAGAAATGATAATAATAATCATAAATTTTAATAATGATAATATTAATAATAGTAATACTCATAATGATAATAATAATAATGATAATAACGAAAAGTTTAATAATAATGATAATGAAAATAATATTTTTGTTAATAATACTTAATACATATTAATAATGATAATGATAATAATATGATATTAATAATAATAATAATAATAATAATAATAATAATAATAATAATAATAATAATAATAATAATAATAATAATAATAATAATAATAATAATAATAATTAAAATCAAGAAGACTACCTTAAAGGGTTTTCCCAAAAATAAATGCCATAGACGGGGCTTGAACCCGCGACCTCTCGCTAAACAACAACACCCTTAACCTCAACACCATCCTTTTCTTTCTGTTTTATTTCGTGTGTTTAATCTTTTTAACTCGCCAATTAACTTCTTCCACAAACATCATCATTTTATCATTTCATGTATTACTTTCTTTATCACAATCATCATTAATCATCATCATTTATTTAACAATATCATCAGATATCATTATAATGTCACAATTCATCCTCCTATCCACTGATTATATTTGGGTTTAGGCCTAATATAATACGGCCCAACTGGAAATTAGTGGGTCTCGGTCCAATAACTCCAAAATCATGGCCCACTAGAAAATCAATTATAGGGTCACGGCCCAATTCAATATTTGTATAGGTTAAATTAATTGAACGAGGGCGGCAGCAATTTAGATTTCGAGGGCATCATTTTCTCCAGTATCGATCCCTCCACTTTCTTTTTCTTTGAGTACGATAACAATTAATTAAACATTCTAGTTTGCTTTATTCATGTTTCCTTACTTTATCATCATCATCATCATCTTTATATATATTGTTTTCTTAAAATAAAAATCATAACGTGATTTCTACTTTTATTTTCGGTTTGCAGTAAACCATGGTGGTTTAGTTGAGTTTGTCTTCAACCGAAACGGATACACAGTAGCTGCAGTTGTAGCAGACTTGCAAGCCTTGTGGGTGGTTTGGTTGTGGTTGTGATGTCAACCGACGGTGACTCATGGTGGTTCAACGATTTGAAATGGGTGGTGATGAAGTTCCTTGGTGGCTTGTGGTGTGTTGTTCACGGTTTAATAATAGAAACAAGTGAGGTGATTAAAACAGAAACAAAATAAGTCGAGCAAGGTGATTTAATGGGTTTGGTTTTAAGGATGGAGAGTGATAGAGAGCGATGATGAGAGGGAGAGAGGTAGCAAGGGAGAAGGTGATGGCGGTTATGGTGGTTGGGTGGTGATCGTGAATGAGGTGGATCGAGGAAAGTGGTGGGTTACTTCGATCAACTCAACAGCAACAATATAAATGGTAGGATGGTTATAAAGTTCGAAGGTAATTGGGTTTGATTCGAGCCACAATAGAAGTCGAACACTAACAGAAGTTATGTTTGTTTGGCGGTTGAGATAGAGATGGTGAGGGTGGTGTATGATTTACGATGGTGGTTTTGATAAAATTCACTCAAGAACAGAGGTGATGATTTATCGAAGAGAAAGAGAGATGTGTGAAGAGAAAGAGAGAGATGTGTGATTATCTATATTCCTGCATCTATGTATGTATAAGTAGATATATAATCAAAGATTATAGAATGCAGTTTGCATGATTCCAAATCCAAAAAGAAAATACAAAAGTGGGGTTTAGAAGAATCAAACAAAACTTAAAGGGTCAACATAATCTCTAATCAAAGAAGAAAATATTGAAATTGGACAATGATGGCTAACAGCATTTGGATCAATATGAATTATGAGTTGTACTAGATTGGAGACAGAAAACAAATCATTTAAAGGGATGAAAGTGATTTGAAACAACATTTATGTTTTTAATCGTATATATATATATATATATATATATATATATATATATATATATATATATATATATATATATATATATATATATATATATATATATATATATATATATATATATATATATATATATATAATCTGTATATATCAGTGTTTATATATTTGTATATATATTCCTAATTGTATATCTCTTATTGTTATATAATTATATGTATAGATTATAATTTAGTCTTATTAATAAATGTAAATATAATAATAATACTAATAATATTACTAATGATAATGATAATAATTATTATGAAATATATAACACTAATATTATTTATAACAATAATACTAATTATGCTAATATTATTAATAATATCAATAATATTAATGATAATAATAATATATCAATTTATATATATCAACTTTCATATTTATGTATTTTCTATTTATATTAATAATATATCTAACATTGACTTTAATAATGATAAAAAAGGAAATATTTTTATTATTAATGGTACTAATAATATTATTAGTTATAATAACATTAATTTTACTGATAATAATAATATTATCAATAATAATAATATAATCTTTTATACTTATCTAATTTCATATATATATATATATATATATATATATATATATATATATATATATATATATATATATATATATATATATATATATATATATATATATATATATATATATATATATATATATATATTTACATAATCATGTACACACAATTGTTCGTGAATTGTCGGGAATAGTCAAAGGTTATCTGAGACCATGTAAACAGTTCAAAAAATTCGTGACTCAATATTATAGACTTTACTTATCATGTCAGAATTATGAAATCGTATATTGAGTTTGGTTCAAAATTAGCCGGAATTTTCCGGGATGTGACAGTACCTACCCGTTAAAGAAATTTCGTCCCGAAATTTGATCGAGGTCATCATGGCTAACATTAAAAATGTTTTCATGACGAATATGAATTGATAAAATAGAATTTTATCACCGTTGCGTAATATAGATAAGATAATTCGATCATGCAAAAAGTACGAATGAAACTATCACAAAAGAGTAAGATGAGAAATAAAGATTCGTCTTGACTTTTGACGTAGTCACAGTTGATTCTCGGAATTTAAGGAATTTAAAGAAATCTTCTAATCAGGAAGAAAATGAAATAGCACGATTTGTTAGCAAACTGTTGGAATTATGGAAGAACAGAAATATCAAGGAAATATTTTCGTGCTATGCTTAGAAATTAAGTAGAATGAAAGAGTCGTGTAACATGGCACATAATGAGGGTAAGGTCTGTGAATCATCATTACGTTACATTAGAAATTTAGCATGACTTACTGTAATATAACCACGTTGGCCTGACGTCATTATATTATACTAACTAATGCTTCAATTCCCAACACTTCTCTAGGAAATCATTCATAATTTAAACTCGATTTTTACAGAATATAGAAACTAAAACAGTTTCTTTTATGATGTAATATAGATAGCATGAAGAGATAAATAATTTCGGACAAGAATAGCTGTGAAGGTATCCTCAGGAATATCGAAGATATTTATAACGAAAGATACGATGATATCTTAGGATTTAAACTATTTAAGATCAGACGATGATGAAGAAATTTGTCCGTAAGGGTTTAGAATAAGTAGGAGCAAGGTATTCGCTAAAGAGTTCATCAGATACAGAATCATCTAGATTCATTAAGTACAGGTTTTAGTTCTGTTGATTTATCCACAGCCTCCTTCATAGTTTTGCATAATCCTCTTTTCGGTACTAAATTTTCTATTGAGCGTTTCCAACACTCCATTCTTTATCATCAAACCTTTGGCCATTAAGACCATCTAAAGTTTTGCTGCTTCATCAGCATTCAAAGTTATCATAACTGAATCGTTGGTTATCAATTCGAGGTGTTTCAAGAATTTTGAAGGATTTGAACGCAGAATATAATTGTCAAGATACAAATGAGGTTTAAGATGAAATCAAGTGGCAAACTTGAAGAATTGTTTAGTTTCATATGTTATAATCAATATTTTAATTCATTTTTAATTGTCCAATGTTGATAGTCCCAGAGTCCAATAGTCCAATAGTTCATATATAGTTTAATATATAATATTCGAATTATTTATTACGTATCGTGACCCGTGTACCGGTCTTAGTATTGATCACAACTCAAACCATATATATATTTTGCAATCAACCTCAACCCTGTATAGCCAACTCCAACATTCACATATAGAGTGTCTATGGTTGTTCCGAAATATATATATAGATGGGTCGATATGATAGGTCGAAACCTTGTATACGTGTCCCGTTATTTAAAGTGCGTAAAGTAAATAACAGAAATTAAATGATGATAAAGTAAATACGTAAAGTAAATAACAGAAATTAAATGACGATAAATAAAATTGCGATAATTAAATTGCGATAAATAAAATGTAATCAGTTAGCTAGGAACAGTTAGCTGGAACAGTTAGCGTGGATTCTTAACAAAATTTCAATTAGTTAATTCGTTTGTTTCTAACAAATTTTATTTTGTCCAATGTTTTCTTCATTATGCCACTTGTTAGATTTTGATAAGTCAAAATTCAAATATGAAATTGAATGAAAAGGGTTATTATGCGATGAACGGATACGTATATCGGTGGATGTAAGTAGGATAGTAAATGACTGTTGAATCGGATTTGAAGAATGTACAGTGTAACTTATTAATGTGAAACCCAAATATTCCTCGGGTATTACCTACCCGTTAAAATATTTTCATCATTAATAGTTTGTACGAAAGAATTTTTAATTACAATCTTTATGAAAACATATATACATATATATTTTCTTCAGATGTAATCATGGATTTAATGAGTTAATATGACTTTAATCTCATTTGATTTATCGATAATACTAGATTACATAATCTCTAAAACTTTAGAAATTACATAATCGCCATGTAGAACGAAGATAAAGTAGATAGAACGATACGTAGAACGATGATTACGCTCGAGGTACAGAATGAGATGTTGAGGCATGTGATGTTGAAACTTGGGTTGCTGGTGGTACTGGTGTCGATGTGGGTGGTACTATTGGTGCCGGTGATGTTGATGGAGCTGTTAAGTTTTGCACCATATTCTCCAAAGCCACTACTCGTGCGCGAAGCTCGTTGACTTCTTCTATTATTCCGGGATGATTGTCGGTCGAAACGAGCGGATGAATAAGGTTTAGAATTTTAGATAGAAGATAATCGTGATGAGTTACCCTGGAGATGAGGCTAAAAATGGTGTTTCGGATAGGTTCACCGGTAAGTGCTTCAGGTTCTTCGCCGAGAGTGCAGGTTGGTGGGTGGAAAAGATCGCCTTCTTCTTGTCTCCATTGGTTAAGTCGACTACGAACCCATCAGATGAATTGGGGATGGCTGATTGGTTAACTCATTCTGGTGACGCTGCTTTCGGAGCTTAGGTGAACATCCATGTCGGAATAGCTGTCGGGTTTCGAAGAACTTGAACTAGTGGCGATTTCCATTTCGTTCGATTGAATGAAGGATTTCTCGATATGAAATGATTTTCGACTATCGGATGATATTCTAATTATATAGAATACCTACACATAGTACAGAAGATCCCATAGTTTACGAAGGGATTTAAGGAAACGTGTCAGATAAAGTCTACAGTAACAGATACGCTAAGATATGAATTAGCAGATACGCTAAGATATGAATCTGTCTATACATTATCTATGCAATAAAGGCAGTAAGACGTGTCTAAACTTAGGAATGCTAAGAAGGAAATTTTTCCACTAGGAATGATAAACAATACTTATAATATGCAACTAAGGTCGAAGTCCAGACTTGCTAATGCATCCTAACAACTATCAGTTAGACACACTAATGCAAGACCTGGTTCACTAGGACCAACGCTCTGATACCACCTGTAATGACCCGTCCTAATCCATCTGGACGAAGTCATCAACATTTGGTCCCATTGCGATGATCGACTCCAAGTAATGTCCTTAAAATGAGCAAATGCACAGCGGAAGACTTAATTAGTACCTGAGAATAAACATGCTTAAAAGTGTCAACCAAAAGGTTGGTGAGTTCATAGGTTTATCATAACAATCATTTCAATATATTAATAGACCACAAGATTTCATATTCATAAACATTTCAATAAAAATATTCTAAGTTGTTGAGCACTTGGTAACCATACTTAACATTTAATCAACGTCGCATATTCCCTTTATTATGAAATCTCCCTACACTGTACCAAGTGTAGTAACGAAACGAAGTACTGTGCAACCGTTGAATACTGGTCGTCCAGTCCGGTTGAGGTTGTCAGGCCCGATAGATCTATCAACAGGATTCGCGTTTACAATACCCATGTAAATAGTAGTTACCAAGCTACAGGGAAATATGCCAGTGGTACAACTCAACGTAGAATATATTTTTAAGTACTTGTGTTTATTTTGTAAACATTTATAAAAGCAGCGCATGTATTCTCAGCCCAAAAATATATATTGCAAAAGCAATTAAAAAGGGAGCAAATGAAACTCACCATATTGTATTTTGTAGTAAAAATACATATTACGATATTGAACAAATGCAGGGTTGGTCTCGGATTCACGAACCTATAACAATTGTATTTCTATTAAAACTCATGATGACAATTAACCAGTTCTTACATTTATATTATTAATATACTTTTTATATTAATAATTTATTTACTATATTCATTTATATACTTTAGATACTTAACAATTTATGTATATATTAAAATTTGAAGTATATGATATATCATTTATTATAAATACCCTATAATGAAGTTTAGAAATATCATATTATGTATTAAAACTTTATAATCTGTAATATTTATTTGTAGTAATAATAATGATGTTACTAATCATTTTATTAATGATAATATTTATATAAAATGTTAATTTTAATAAAGGATAAGATAATATCTTTACTAATAATGTTAAGTTTTGATAAAAGTGATAGTTTTGATAAAATGGTAACTTTGAAAATTTTAGTTATAATGACACATCTAATAGAAATGATAATAATAATCATAAATTTTAATAATGATAATATTAATAATAGTAATACTCATAATGATAATAAT